>NC_084616.1:62853080-63065580 GCF_033978795.1 Nerophis ophidion
ACACTAAATTGGCCCTAGTGTGTGAATGTGAGTGTGAATGTTGTCTGTCTATCTGTATTGGCCCTGCGGTGAGGTGGAGACTTGTCCAGGGTGTACGCCGCCTTCCGCCCGATTGTAGCTGAGATAGGCACCAGCGCCCCCCGTGACTCCAAAGGGAATAAGCGGTAGAAAATGGATGGATGAACAGTGTGGGTGGCACTTGGAGCAGGTGGGTAAAAAGTCTTGCCCAAGAACCCAACGGCAGTGACTAGGTTGGCAGAAGCGGGGATCGAACCCGGAACCCTCAAGTTGCTGGCACGGCCACTCTACCAACCGAGCTATACCGCCCCAAAAGTATGTTAGGAGATGACCATGGCCACATGACAGCTTACAAAACAAACTATAATAATTGAGTTCTGTGAAATATTTACCTTGGCTGAGGTTTTTCAAAAAGTCAAAGTCATGCTGGGTTGTAAATAATTAAGACACATATTTGTTAGAATGGCACTAGTATTGGAAATTGAGGAAGACAGATCGAACACTGGGATTTTAGTATTTTTCTCTAAACGGCACTGAAGAAGGCAGTCAAGGCTGGTGCCTGGGACTTCAACCACAAACATCTCAGTGGCTGCCCTGGGGGTAGAAGTGTCACTCTTGTGGAGAAAGAAAGTAGCTCCTTTAATAAATGGAGCTCTTCGCCTGTGCCTGAGCAGCAAATAATTAGCTACTGAATATCTATACTACAGAGAAGATTATGTTTCCACGGCAGTGATTCCCAGGCGAGGAGGGTGTTGGCCATAGGAAAAAGGAACTACATCTATTTGGCACTTTATTTTGTAAAAGTGTTTGACATCTCTGGCCTCCAGCTGTAAGAAAATCCTGAAGCATGGTGGAACATTGGTGAGGAAGGCTGCAGGAACGTCACACAATAATAACACCCGTTGGGGAGGATTACAACTGTGGAGACTACTTCCTACATTTGTTTAATCATAGACAATTATTTGCGATAATGAATATAATATTTTTTTAAATTATTCTTTACAAAATCGTGTGTCATTGTTATGATTTTATCTCCTTATGTTATTCGAAGAACGTGCAGTGAAGTACTTTAATGCTGCAGCATTGGAAGCAAAGCTCGGGCAGACGAACAAAGACATTGTTTTAGTGCACATATGATATGGATGAGTATAACTGTAACTACACTTCAGGCTCCACTATGTTGATAAACCCAACCATCCATCCATTTTCTAGCGCTAGTCCCTTTCGGAGTGGCAGGGGTTGCTGGAGCCTATCCCAGCTGCACTCGGGCGGAAGGCAGGATTCCACTGTGGACAAGTCGCCTTCTCATCACAGGGCCAACACAGATAGACAGACAACATTCACACTCACGTTCACACACTAGGGCCGATTTAGTGTTGCCAATCAACCTATCCCCAGGTGCATGTCTTTGGAGGTGGGAGGAAGCCGCCAGACATAAAATAACATCCAAGCAGGAGTAACATCAAAGGAGTGGTGAAGCTCATAACACGCATGCTTTTTTTTGGGTGGGGTTGGGTTAAGGCGCCATTTGTAGATTATTGATTGTGTTAAAGCAGGCCTGGGCAATTATTTTGACTCAGAGAAATAATGTGTTTGGGGGGCCGGTTTATATATTTAGACTTAAAGACTTAGACTTCCTTTTTATTGTCATTCAAATGTGAACTTTACAGTACAAATAACAAAATTTCGCTGCATTAGCTCATGGTAGTGCAGGATAAAAAAAAGCAACAAGGTGCAGATATAAATAAATAGATTACTGTACAAATAAATACATTGCACTTTTTCATATGCATCCAGGTTTATGGATGTATGTTCTATTGTCTTTTTTATACCAGCGAGTTCATACAATTTTGGGAGGAGTTGAGGGGATAATTTAATTATGATGCGTTCAAGAGTCTTACGGCCTGAGGGAAGAAGCTGTTACAGAACCAGGAGATTCTGCTACGGAGGCTGCGGAACCTCTCCCTAAAGTCCAGCAGTGAAAACAGTCCTTGGTGGGGGTGGGAGGAGTCTTTGCAGATTTTCTGAGCCCTGGTCAGGCAGCGGCTTTTTGCGAGGAGGAAGAGGAGTCCTGATAATCTGTTACGCCGTCCTCACCACTCTGTGGCGAGACTTCCAGTCTGAGGCATTGCAGGCTCCAGTCCAGACAGAGATGCTGTTGGTCAGCAAGCTCTCTAAAGTGCCTTTGTAGAATGTGGTGAAAATGGGGGGAGAGAGCTGTGCTCTTTTCATCCGACGCAAAAAGTGCATGCGCTGCTGAGCTCTTTTGTTTGTGATCTGCACCCTCAGGAACTTGGTGCTGCTTACCATCTCCACCGCTGTCATACAAAACCTCCCAATAATGTCTGATTGAATGCTAAAAACGTTATAACAGACCGCCTTAAAAAAATGGAATGGAATTGTACATTTTTTGACTGAACTGGACACCCAGAATGTACATGAAAATAAAGAATGTGGCATTTACAATATTAACTATGAACGATAAAACACTGAATATTGCCAACATGTGAACGTAACACCCTCTCTCGATCGACATATTTCCCAATCAAGCGAAACACAACAAAAATGCAACAAAACGGCGAAATATGAATGCAAAGGGTAAAAAAAAAAAAAAAAAAACACCTATCTGATACATCTGATATATCACTGTGGAGAGACGCAGCCGAGGGGGCCGACAGCGGGCTGAGAGAGGCGCTCTGGACCAACATGGAGGCCAGGAGGCGGGGCATGCAGCGGCGAGGAGAGGCCTGACTCACGCGGAGCAGCAGGAGGACGGCAATCGGAGTCAGGTGCGTAGGACACACACCTGCTCACAATCTGCGCATCTGCTCCTAGACTTTACAGAGGCGAGGGGGGCACGATCGGGAGAGAGCGAGAGGAGGAAACCACGGCAGCCCGACCACGAGCACGACAACCGAGATCACGCCAAAATGAGTCCCCGCCACAGACGCAGCAGGCGAGCACCGAAAGGTGCAGCGCGACCACTAGAAATGGGCGCGCCCGATTGGCCCGAAGAAAGGTGGTTTGAAACAATTAAAGTGAATCAAACCTGCTACGACGCGTCGTGTGTCCAGTGTCACCGCAACCCACACGAGGACGTCACAATCACCAAGCTTTGGAACTTTTTTGTAAAAATCTCCTTCCGAGTCTGTCCCTGACATCCACATTTCAGGCAGGCCACTCTGGAAACAGTCTGTGGAAACGCTCCCCACCCACACTGCTTGGTGCCTCATTTAAACTACTGTAATTTAGATTACCATAGTCACTAATTAGTTTGCCATAGTAACTAGTATATCATGCAAAAGCGCAGATTCCTACAATTGAAATGCGTTGTATAGTTCAAGACGTAGGGTGTCAAGTACCTCAGGTTTTTTCGCAGCTGTGCCCAAACTTGAAAGGCCCAGTGGGACTCAAGAAGGACACAAAGGGAAAACTCAATCCTCTTTCCTTGTGATTTATTGATGTTTGATTTGAAGCAATCAAATAAACTGGGTTATCGGTGTAAATGAATGGATGAAGTGAATGAATAGTAGAATGGTCGGTAGTTAAATAGTAGAATAGTTAAATAGTGGATAGTTGATTACCTGAATGGTAGAATAGCCGATTAGGTTGATAACATTAACCAAACAGAAAAAAGAACACAGTGTTTCATAAACATACATCATTACACATGTTTTGATTTCCATTAAATCAATTCAATCAAAATGAATTTCCACTGATAGGACCTAGGTTTAAGAATAAACTTAAACATTTCCAATAATATGAATGAAATTAAATTTAAACAATTCAAGAGTAAACCTAAACATCACTGATAACTTTTTAAATTTACTTTCGGTGAACTTCAACAATTTTTTAAACATCAGTGAAATTATCTCCTTTAAACATTCGCCTCAGTCCAAACAAGCAAACAAGCACTTCTTTCCTTTGGTTTTCTCACCAGTTGCGTTTTCTGAGTCCACACAAGAGCTATCTTCCTTCCTCTTAGCAGCATGTCAAAAATGGATGACTGACTGAAGCTCAAACATTTTGAGCATGTGAACAGGTGAACTCAATCAAGCCAATCTGGTGGAAGCAGGTGGAGATGTTCAGCCCTCAGCTCTCACTGTTGCCCATTCAGGCCTGGAGTGTGCTCTGCAAATCAGTGGTGTTTTTTCTGCTCTGTATTTTGACTTGATTTGAAAACATCACTGCACATCATAATGGCAGCTACAGTTTCCATCTTAAAGATCTAAAAACACATATTTGGGAATATCTGGCGGGCCAGATTAAAAAACTCTACGGGCCGTATCTGGCCCCCGGGCCTTAATTTGCCCAGGTCTGTGTTAAAGTGTACCTTTGATGTCATGCTGTTTAACAACAACTTGCTAGAATTATTTTCTGTACTTACACTAAATATGACTGCTAGTCTGTTACTAGCAATTGTGTTTAGAGACACAATGGAGTCATTCTACCCCCGATCTTCATGCCCAAGGAAAACAGATAACAGCCTTTTAATAGGATAAAAACATCCAGCCCCGTTCCCAGAATCTCCTTATCCTGGCTACCTGCAGGCAGTGCAGAGCTGGATGAGGATGGAGCCAGTCTAATCCCTCTGTTTCGCATCTGTGCAGGTTCTCAGAGCAGCTCAACTCCCCAGACTACACCTGATGGCTCTAATTGCCCTTCTTTGGTTGGGAGATGACGAGAAATGCCTAATGGATATCAGCTAAAACAACTGAAATAAATCCTGTAGGGGGCGCCTTCACATGCACCTTCACTGCCGTATGTCTATGCATATACGTTTGCACACATGTATACATCAGGAAGACACTCAAGAGACCCTTCCACACATTTTTCCCTCACTTCTTTTCGTCCTTAGAGATACAACAATCCATATGGAAAGAAAACCGACAGTCTGATTATATTGCAGCGTGCATGTTTTGAGAAGATAAGGTCAATCAATCAATCAATCAATCAATGTTTATTTATATAGCCCCAAATCACAAATGTCTCAAAGGACTGCACAAATCATTACGACTACAACATCCTCTGAAGAACCCACAAAAGGGCAATGAAAACTCACACCCAGTGGGCAGGGAGAATTCACATTCAGTGGGACGCCAGTGACAATGCTGACTATGAGAAACCTTGGAGAGGACCTCAGATGTGGGCAACCCCCCCCCTCTAGGGGACCGAAAGCAATGGATGTCGAGCGGGTCTAACATGATACTGTGAAAGTTCAATCCATAGTGGCTCCAAGACAGCAGTGAGAGTCCCGTCCACAGGAAACCATCTCAAGCGGATCAGCAGCGTAGAGATGTCCCCAACCGATACAGGCGAGCGGTCCATCCTGGGTCCCGATGAGCGGTCCATCCTGGGTCTCGACTCTGGACAGTCAGTACTTCATCCATGGTCATCGGACCGGACCCCCTCCACAAGGGAGGGGGGGACATAGGAGAAAGAAAAGAAGCGGCAGATCAACTGGTCTAAAAAGGAGGTCTATTTAAAGGCTAGAGTATACAGATGAGTTTTAAGATGAGACTTAAATGCTTCTACTGAGGTAGCATCTCGAACTGTTACCGGGAGGGCATTCCAGAGTACTAGAGCCCGAACGGAAAACGCTCTATAGCCCGCAGACTTTTTTTGAGCTCTAGGAATCACTAATAAGCCGCAGTCTTATTGATTGATGATAATAATAATTGATTGATTGATTGATTGAAAGTTTTTATTAGTAGATTGCACAGTTCAGAACATATTCCGTACAACTGACCACTAAATGGTAACACCCGAGTAAGTTTTTCAACATGTTTAAGTCGGGGTCCATGTTAATCTATTCATGGTACAAATATATACTATCAGCTTAATACAGTCATCATACAAGTTAATCATCAGAGTATATACATTGAATTATATAAAATCCTGAGGGTTAAGTTTGGTTTAAATCAGCAGTTCAGTCATCAACAATTGCACGGTCAGAGAAATGGACATTGAAACAGTGTATGTTGAACTTGGTAGGATATTTACAGCGAGGAGTGAACATAGTGAGTTCAGAAGGCATAAGAACAAGTATATATATTTGATTATTTACAATCCGGCTTCACGGTGGCAGATGGGGTTAGTGCGTCTGCCTCACAATACGAAGGTCCTGCAGTCCTGTGTTCAAATCCAGGCTCGGGATCTTTCTGTGTGGAGTTTGCATGTTCTCCCCGTGAATGCGTGGTTTCCCTCCGGGTACTCCCGCTTCCTCCCACTTCCAAAGACATGCACCTGGGGATAGGTTGATTGGCAACACTAAATTGGCCCTAGTGTGTGAATGTGAGTGTGAATGTTGTCTGTCTATCTGTGTTGGCCCTGCGATGAGGTGGTGACTTGTACAGGGTGTACCCCGCCTTCCGCCCGATTGTAGCTGAGATAGGCGCCAGCGCCCCCCGCGACCCCAAAAGGGAATAAGCGGTAGAAAATGGATGGATGGATATTTACAATCCGAGGAGGTGGGATGTAAGTTTAGGGTATAAGTTGCCTGGAGGTGTTCTTTTAGTGCGCTTTTGAAGGAGGATAGAGATGCACTTTCTTTTACACCCGTTGGAAGTGCATTCCACATTGATGTGGCATAGAAAGAGATTGAGTTAAGACCTTTGTTAGATCGGAATCTGGGTTAAACATGGTTTGTGGAGCTCCCCCTGGTGTTGTGGTTATGGCGGTCAGTTACGTTCTGGAAGTAGTTTGGCATGTACTTCGGTATCAGGGAGGTGTAGCGGATTTTATAGACTAGGCTCAGTGCAAGTTGTTTTACTCTGTCCTCCACCCTGTGCCAGCCCACTTTGGAGAAGTGGGTAGGAGTGAAGTGGGATCATGGGTGGAGGTCTAAAAGTATCCTGACTAGCTTGTTCTGGGATGTTTGGAGTCTAGATTAGAGGGTTTTGGAGGTGCTGGGGTACCAGGAGGTGGTCAGTTTGACTTCACCTTGGTATTAACCTTGTGGGACATCTGTGTCAGTCCAACTCGGTGCTGAAGTCGCATTTTTAAGGAAAAACACAACAACATTACAGTTGTCCATTGTTGACTCTTATAGGAACAAAGAACAGCAATACATTTCAAGCACAGATGCTGTTTTTACTTAGCAGAGCTTCTCTACCAAAATGACAGCAAATCGTTGACAATAATGAAAACCAGATTGTGAGGGTGAAAGTGCAGGATAGGAACTTTTATGCAACGTGAATCCGCAGCATGCCACTTCACCCTCCTCATTCCTCAGGTAAGGTGCACATAGAGTTCCTTAAAGTCTATGCAAACATATAACATTGAACCAGTCACTCACCAAAGCCTCAAAATCCCAGACATAAAAAAACAAAACAATAGCAAGGAAAGCCTGGCATGCACTTAACAACAAAGCAATAAAAGTAAATAAAAGATAATGTTCAGGAAAGCTGGTGTGGCTAGGAAGTGTTGACTGGGGGATCGTGATCCTCTTTAGCGTTTAAGCTATGAACGTTTACTGGCTGAAGGATAAGGCAAGTTTCCTATTTGTCTGAAGAACACAACAACAACTACGCTGACAGAGAAGATCAATCAAACAAATACAACACATCCCTGCACCAGCTGTCACACTAATTACCTCCCACCACTGTTATCTTTACAATCAATTCTATGGAAATGCACCAGGTGATGGTTGGAATGGCTGTGGGTACATTCTACTTCTCCTAATGAGCATCACATTACCATAGAGACCGCTAACGTTTTTCTGTAGTGGCTACAGACCTTGTGAATGTGGAGTTAAGCTGCATATTGTATTCATGCCCTTGTGCGATTGTGCCAGTTTAGATTTTTAATGGCCTGTGCAATGTTTACTCTTCAAATATTTCCACATGAATTATTAATGGATGCTAGTGGTTTTCAGCGCTAAGAATTAGCAGAGGATCTTCCATCTGGGCCTCCTTCACATCCTGGGTGCAATATGTCTCTCTAGAGTAAACAGGCTGACTGGAAATTCGTATAGCTTTGCAAGTAATTTGTTATCCAGGTTTCTCGAGAGGGTTTTTATTCTCCTCTCCTGAACCATAATGCTGTGATGTGAGTTTGTTAAATTTGTCCCTGATCTATGATTTCACAATACGCTAATAGGTATTATCTATTACAAATGGACAGATTCTGATCTAATCAGAGCTTCATTTGGGATATGGTGACATTTCCAAGGAGACATTATAACGTGGTGCATTGCTGTGTAATCTTCTCCCTGACATTAACTAACTCGTCAGAGTATCATGTTGGGATTTTCTACAGGCATACTTTGGATATTTCTACAACATCAAAAGCATTTTACCGCATTAATAAATCTACTCTCTGCAGGGTGCTGCCATTAGCTACCGCGTCCATCTTGTTCTGGGAGTGAAATTTGTGTTTTTTTTGTCACCTGATCTTTAATATGACTTTGGTCAGAAATATCTGCTGATTTTTATCTTTAAACTTGATGGTGAGGCACCAACTTAAAAAAGAAAAATATTGAGAAGCACGGTCCTAATCTACAGCATGTTGTGCACACTCGGAAATGCTGATATATATATATATATATATATATATATATATATATATATATAACTGACTCAGTGACCTATCAATCAATCAATCAATGTTTATTTATAAAGCCCTAAATCACAAATGTCTCAAAGGACTGTACAAACCACTACCACTACGACTACGACATCCTCGGAAGAACCCACATAAGAGCAAAGGAAAACTCACACCCAGTGGGCAAGGAGACCTAGTGGTTGGAGTGTCCGCCCTGATATCGGTAGGTCGTAAGTTCAAATCCCGACAAATCATAGCAAAGACTATAGATCCTGTTACCTCCCTGCTTGGCACTCAGCATTAAGGGTCGGAATTGGGGGTTAAATCACCAAAAATGATTCCCGGGCGCGGCACCGCTGCTGCCCACTGCTCCCCTTACCTCCCAGCGGGTGATCAAGGGTTATGGGTCAAATGCAGAGAATAATTTCGCCACATCTAGTATGTGTGTGACAATCATTGGTACTTAACTTATATATATATATATATATATATATATGTATATATATATATATATATATATATATATATATATATATATATATATATATATATATATATATATATATATATATATATATATATATAAAAATAAAGGTTTTAGTATGATTTCCACAGTTGGAGCTTCAGATTTATTTTTACTTTTTTCATTGTTTTCTTTTTGAATGGATGACTTTACACTCTCATTTCTTGTTGCCAACATGTTTGGAAAACGCCAGGTTTGAATCAACCCTGTAAAGCAGGGATCTCAGACACGCAGCCCGCGGGCCAATTGCGGCCCGCGAGAGGTTATTTTGCGACACCTCACCTTTATATGAAAGTTTAAAGGCCTACTGAAATGAGATTTTCTTATTTAAACGGGGATAGCAGGTCCATTCTATGTGTCATACTTGATCATTTCGCGATATTGCCATATTTTTGCTGAAAGGATTTAGTAGAGAACATCCACGATAAAGTTCGCAACTGGAGAAAAGCCCTGCCTCTACCGAAAGTCGCAGACGATGACGTCACATGTTGATGGCTCCTCACATATTCACATTGTTTTTAATGGGAGCCCATCCATTTTCTACCGCTTATTCCCTTTCGGTGTCGCGGGGGGCGCTGGCGCCTATCTCAGCTACAATTGGGCGGAAGGCAGGGTACACCCTGGACAAGTCGCCACCTCATCGCAGGGCCAACACAGATAGACAGACAACATTCACACTCACATTCACACACTAGGGACCATTTAGTGTTGCCAATCAACCTAGGAGCCTCCAACAAAAACAGCTATTCAGATCGAGAAAACGACAATGTCCCCATTAATTTGAGCGAGGATGAAAGATTCGTGTTTGAGGATATTGATAGCGACGGATTAGAAAAAAAAAATGAAAAAATAAAAACAAGTTAAAAAATAACAAAACGCGATTGCATTGAGACGGATTCATATGTTTTTAGAGACATTTACTCGGATAATTCTGGGAAATCCCTTATCTTTCTATTGTGTTGCTAGTGTTTTAGTGAGTTTAACAGTACCTGATAAACGGAAGTGTACGTCCACGGCCGGGTGTTGACACGCAGTGTCCCGGAGAAGTCGACGGCAGCTGTACGGGAGGCAGAAGCTCCGCTGATATCCGGTAAGTGGCGACTTTTTAACCACAATTTTCTCATCGAAACCTGCTGGTCGACATGTAGTCGGGATCCATGTTCGCTGTGATCCATAGTAAAGTTTCACCTCCGTGAATTTTAAACAAGGAATCACCGTGTGTTTGTGTGGCTAAAGGCTAAAGCTTCCCAACTCCGTCTTTCTACTGTGACTTCTCCAATATTAATTGAACAAATTGCAAAAGATTCAGCAACACAGATCTCCAAAATACTGTGTAATTATGCCGTTAAAGCAGACAACATTTAGCTGTGTGTGTGTGTGCAGCGCTCATATTCATAACAGCCCGTGACGTCACGCGTACACGTCATCATTACGCAACATTTTCAAGAAAAAATTCCCGGGAAATTTAAAATTGCAATTTAGTAAAGTAAAAAGGCCGTATTGGCATGTGTTGCAATGTTAATATTTCATCATTGATATATAAACTATCAGACTGTGTAGTGGGTAGTAGTGGGTTTCAGTAGGCCTTTATTGTTAGTGCGGCCAGCGAGTTTTATATGAATTTTGCTTGACAACGTTGTGTGCGGAGCTGAAGGAATCTACCTATCACGGTGTGGTATATGGCTCTCGAGGGCTGAACATTGACGTCACTTGCGTGATGCAAGCAAAGAAACGTTTTGCCGTTTTTCCACTGGACTGTGCCTCCCAGCTCAGCGCCTTCGTCACCAAAACAGATCGATACAGCGTCTGCATTACTGAAGACGCCGCACCGATCCGCCTGTCGATCTCACAATCCACTCTTCCCTGACTCGTGAACAAGACTCCAAGGTACTTGATTACTCCTCCACTTGGGGCAAGATCTTCTCCTCAACCCGGAGTTGGTACTCCACCCTTTTCCGGGCGAGAACCAGGGATTCGGACTTGGAGGTGCTCATTTCCATCCCAGTCGCTTCACACTCGGTTGCAAACCAATCCATTGAGAGCTGAAGATCCTAGCCAGATGAAGACATCAGGACCACATAACCTGCAAAAAGCAGATATCTAATCCTGCAGCCACCACACCGGATCCCCTCGATGCTCTGACTGCGCCTAGAAATTCGGTCCATAAAAGTTATGAACAGAATCGGTGACAAAGGGCAGTCTTGGGGGAGTCCAAACCTCACTGGAAATGTGTTCGACTTACTGCCAAGCTCTGACACCGATCACACTCAGACAGTCCGATACCCCATAACCTCTGAGCACTCCCCACAGGACTTCCCGGGATACACGGTTGAATGCCTTCTCCAAGTCTACAAAGCACATGTAGACTGGTTGGGCAAACTCCCATGCACCCTCAAGAGCTTGTCCACAGTTCCACGACCAGGACTAAAACCCCACTGTTCCTCCTGAATCCGACATTTGACTATCTGGCGTAGCCTCCCCTCCAATACACCTGAATAGACCTTACCGGGAAGGCTAAGGAGTGTGTTTAATTAGAAGCTTTTTTGGGGGGGCCTCAACACTGTTGGCATTTACATACATACTTACATTCATATATATATATATATATATGTGTGCGTGTGTGTGTTATTAGTTGGCTGGGAGGAACATTTCTTGAATGCCCCTCATAATAATGATGCACTACTTGCTGAGCACAAGAAGAAAAAAAGAAATACTTAGAAAAAGGTCAAAGTAATCATAGTTCTCATCACAGTAAAGCCAGCAAAATATGGGCAGGAAGCAGCAGAAACCAATGTTTGACTTGTGCACGTGTAAAAAACGAGAGAACAACTTTTTTTGTTCCATTGCAGAAAGTTTGCTGCACCGGATTTGTCTGTTATAAAGAGAAAATCATTAACAGAAATATCCAGACAGTACCTAAAACATTGTATACCAAACTGCCAAAAATAAAATGCGTATTTTAAGTCACAAGACAAGAGGATTTTCTTTAATTTGTAATAAAACTAAACTGTGTTTACATAACATTACTGATTGACTTGAATGTCCATGTAGGTCAATTCTTGAAACTGGTAAGTAATTATTGCATGATCTTAACATATATTTCGAGTCTAATAAATCTATGTTAGCAACGCCATTTAGACTTAAGATGATAAACATTAAAGGCCTACTGAAACCCACTACTACCCACCACGCAGTCTTATAGTTTATACATCAATGATGAAATATTAACATTGCAACACATGCCAATACGGCCTTTTTAGTTTACTAAATTGCAATTTTAAATGTCCCGCAAAGTGTCGTGTTGAAAACGTCGCGGTATGATGACGCGTGCGTTTGTCGTCACCGGTTATTGCGGACATGTTGTTCCAGCACCGCTCACGGCTAAAAGTTGTCTGCTCTAATCGCATAATTACACAGTATTCTGGACATCTGTGTTGCTGAATCTTTTGCAATTTGTTCAATTAATAATGGAGAAGTCAAAGAAGAAAGATGTAGGTGGAAAGCGGTGTGTTGAAGCTGCCTTTAGCAACAAAAACACAACCGGTGTTTCCTGGTTTACATTCCCAAAAGTGAAGCTTTACTATAGAACAGAGCGGTCAAGCGGACATGATTCCCGACTACATGTCAACCGGCAGGTTTCGGTGAGAAAATTGTGGTAATAAGTCGGCTATTACCGTAGTTATGAGCGGAGCTTGCGTCCTCCTGCAGCTCTGGACCCTCTTACCTCCTCCCACCGGAGACACTGGCGGTCACACCCTTCCGACTTTCAGGTAGCATATAATCTCACTAAAACACTAGTAACACACTAAGCAGATAATGGATTTTCCAGAATTATCCTAGTAAATGTGTCTTATAACATCTGAATCGCTCCCACTGCCCTCACATTTTTTTTTCTAGTTCTTTACTCCCACTATCCCCATCTACAAATCTTTCATCCTCGCTCAATTTAATGGGGAAATCGTCGCTTTCTTGGTCCAAATCGCTCTAGCTGCTGGTGTCCATGATTGTAAACAATGTGAGGATTGGAGGATTTCCACATCGTCTGCTACTTCCGGTACAGGCAAGGCTTTTTTATTAGCGACCAAAAGTTGCGAACTTTATCGTCGATGTTCTCTACTAAATCCTTTCAGCAAAAATATGGCAATATCGCGAAATGATCAAGTATGACACATAGAATGGACCTGCTATCCCCGTTTAAATGAAAAACTCTCATTTCAGTAGGCCTTTAAGATGGCTGCACATGACTATTTAATTAAAATCTTATTGTGATTTTCTGCTGCTTCTGTGAAGTTCAGAAGGATATCAAATTCTTAATCTGTTACATACAATACTCATTAACCTGAGTCTTTTGAAACAGTGTTGATTTTGGCAGTTTTCTTAGTTTTGTCTTAGTCTTTCGGACAAAATGTTATTTCATTTTAGTCACATGCCCTGTGATGAGGTGGTGACTGGTCCAGGGTTTATTGTTTATTGTCTATTGAATGTATCCCCATTAGCTGACGCCAGGGCGACTGCTAGTATTCCTGGGGTCCAAATAGGAGCAAACAAAATTAAAATACAAATAATACATGCATTACCAAACATTATACAATGGAAAAATACAACATGAGATAAAAAAAGCTAGTTAAAACCAGTATTAAAAAAATCACGTCATGTGGGCAGCTGCAATAGGTGTATCTTCAAAGCTGCATTGAATGACAATTTAATTTACTATGTGAGAGATTAATGTGTGATGGCAATATATTCCAGAATGATATACATCCATACGTGACTGTATTTTGAGGAGATTGGTCCTGGGAGCAGGAAGTGACAAATGGCCATTGCTGGCATTCCTAGTGTCATAAGTATGTGTGTTAGTTGACTTTAAAAACTGTTTGTAAAAGTAATCTGGTGATAGATCTAAAACATGGGTGTCCAACTCTGCCCCGCGGGCCAAATTTGGCCCACCGTGTATTTTCATTTGGCCCTTGAGGCAATATCAAATTAACATTAGAGCTGGCCCGCCGGTATTATACAGCGGCGGTGTCGCTGTAACACCGCATTCACCGTTAATACTCATACTTGCTAACCCCCCCCCGATTTTCCAAGGAGACTCCCAAATTTCAGTGCCCCTCACGAAAATCACAGGGGGCAACCATTCTCCCAAATTTCTCCCGATTCCCACCTGGACTACAATATTGGGGGCGTGCCTTAAAGGCACTGCCTCAAGCGTCCTCTAAAACATTTCGTCACGTCCGCTTTTCCTACGTAGAAACAGCGTGCCGGCCTAGTCACATGATATATGTGGCTTTTACACACACACACGCTAATGCAATGCACGCTTGGTCAACAGCCATACAGGTCACACTGAGGGTGGCTGTATAAACAACTTTAAGACTGTTACAAATATGCGCCACACTGTGAACCAACACTAAACGAGAATGGCAAGAAAATTTCGGGAGTACATCTGCACTGTAACACAACATAAACACAACGGAACAAATACACTGAACCCCTTGCAGTACTACCTCTTCCTGGACGCTACAATATAAACATTTATTCTGAGCCTGTGGGAAAAGTTTATTTTGATATTTGCCTGAGAGGGCTGCAAATAGAAAAGAGGCATTCCATTTCTATTTAAATAAATGGGTTGTACTTGTATAGCGCTTTTCTACCTTCAAGGTACTCAAAGCGCTTTGACACTACTTCCACATTTACCCATTCACACACACATTCACACACTGATGGAGGGAACTGCCATGCAAGGCGCTAACCAGCACCCATCAGGAGCAAGGGTGAAGTGTTTTGCTCAGGACACAACGGACGTGACGAGGTTGGTACTAGGTGGGTTTTGACCCAGGGACCCTCGGATAGCAGGCCGCCCCATAGAATGATTTGCGAATTATTTTCAACGTTCCGGGTGTTGTTGATAAAATGGCGTTGGCTTTGCATAGTAGAGTTTTAACTGGCACTTGTAGATGTAGCGACCGACTGTAGACATTTGAATCCCATCTTAAAACTCATTTGTATACTCTAGCCTTTAAAGGGGAACATTATCACAATATCAAAAGGGTTAAAAACAATAAAAATCAGTTCCCAGTGACTTGTATTTTTTTCAAAATTTTACCGGTCCCGGAATATCATTAAATAAAACTTTAAATTGCCTTATTTTCGCTATCTTCGAAACCACTGTCCATTTCCCTGTGACGTCATACAGGGCTGCCAATACAAACAACATGGCGGTTACCGCAGCAAGATATAGCGACATTAGCTCGGATTCAGACTCGGATTTGATTTGATTTGATATGCCATTCCATCAATCCATTCATCTTCTTCCGCTTATCCGAGATCGGGTCGCGGGGGCAACAGCCTAAGCAGGGAAACCCAGACTTCCCTCTCCCCAGCCACTTCGTCCAGCTCTTCCCGGGGGATCCCGAGGCGTTCCCAGGCCAGCCGGGAGACATTGTTACTTTTAAATTATTAGTATTATTTTAAACTCGATTTTGCATGTTACTATAATATTATATAAGTTTCGCTTGTTCAATATTCAATGCAAAACTTGTTTGGGTTCCTATTAAAAGGTTAACTTTCTTCAACCTTTGTTCAGTTTTACATTTTGGCCCACTCTGTATTTGAGTTTGACACCCCTGATCCAAAATGATAGTTCTAAAGAACATAATGAGACTAAACTGCATCTTTTGTTCAACAGACAACCAGGACAGTTAAACGAAATATTAGTGCGCAAAGAACATTTAAGTAACAGTCTAGCCGCTCGGTTTTGAACAAGTTGAAGTTTGTTCAGGTCAGACTTAGTTGTAGCAAACTATATTATAGGACAGTAATGAAGATGACAGAAAACAAAGGACTGTATAACTTGACCCATTGTTGAGGATGTCAAGAAGGTGGAGCACTTTCTGACCATGGCTAAACCTCTTCCCATTTTCATTAAAATGTACCCCGCCGCCTTTCGCCCGATCAGAGCTGAGTTAGGCACCAGCGCCCCCCGCGCCCCAAAAGGGAATAAGCGGTAGAAAAGGGATGGATGGCTTTTAGTCACATTTGAGCTTTTTCTTTATGTGATAGTTTTAGTCAACAAAACTCCAAGTTTTAGTCCAGTTCTATTTAGCAGTGGGCACCGCTTCTGCCCACTGCTCCCCTCACCTCCCAGGGGGTGATAAAGGGGATGGGTCAAATGCAGAGGACACATTTCACCACACCTAGTGTGTGTGTGACAATTATTGGTTCTTTAACTTTACTGGACAGCTATTCATGGTTCTGTGTCAAATACCAGTTGATACAGGGGGTGCAGAGGAGTTGAACGGGAGTTGAATGAGATGTGTGTTTACAACGCTTGCCAGGGATGCTGTTTGTGTTTTGTTGTTGCTTGCTACAAATTAAGAACAAAATAAGGCAAAACTGTTATCTTTCCCATGGGTCAAGTCGAATAAGTGTTGCTACTGATGGACCGCAACACTGAAGAGGTTCCGCGGTGTTGCAGTTCAGGAACTGTGATGTATCTAGAATGGCAAGGCTGAGTTTATTTTATTTTCTTTCTCTGGAAGGACAGGATAAATTGTTTATGGTTGGCTTTACTACAACTCCCCTTAACACATGACTACGCACAAATTGGCGAGGTCTTGTAAAATTCTGCGCTACTTTGCTGCACGGCGAAGCGGCATCAATGCGCATCATAGCGACAGTGAGGATTGGAGAATGGCGGATGGTGTGGACCAGGGGTGCCCACACTTCTTCTGCAGGCAAGCTACTTTTCAATTGACCAAGTCCAGGGCATCTACCTCATTCATATACAAACCCCGTTTCCATATGAGTTGGGAAATTGTGTTAGATGTAAATATAAACGGAATACAATGATTTGCAAATCCTTTTCAACCCATATTCAATTGAATGCACTACAAAGACAAGATATTTGATGTTCAAACTGTTAAACATTTTTTTTTTGTTTTTGCAAATAATCATTAACATTAGAATTTGATGCCAGCAACATGTGACAAAGAAGTTGGGAAAGGTGGCAATAAATACTGATAAAGTTGAGGAATGCTTATCAAACACTTATATGGAACATCCCACAGTATGTGCTGGCTAATTGGGAACAGGTGGGTGCCATGATTGGGTATAAAAGCAGCTTCCATGAAATGCTAAGTAATTCACAAACAAGGATGGGGCGAGGGTCACCAATTTGTAAGCAAATTGTCGAAAAGTTTTAGAACAACATTTCTCAACGAGCTATTGCAAGGAATTTAGGGATTTTACCATCTACAGTCCGTAAAATTATTAAAAAGTTCAGAGAATCCGGAAAATCACTGCACGTAAGTGATGATATTACGGACCATTGACCTCTCAGGCAATACTGCATCAAAAACCGACATCAGTGTGTAAAGGATATCACAACACGGGCTCAGGAACACTTCATAAACCCACTCAACTATGCAAAGCAAAACCCATTTATCAACAACACCAAGGAACCCTGCTGGCTTTGCTTGGCCTGAGCTCATCTAAGATGGACTGACGCAAAGTGGAAACGTGTTCTGTGGTCTGACGAGTCCACATTTCAAATTATATTTATATTTGGAATCCGTGGAAGTGGTGTCCTCCGGAACAAAGAGGAAAATAACCATCCAGATTGTTATAGGCGCGAAGGTCAAAAGCCAGCAAATGCAGAGAATAATTTCGCCACATCTAGTATGTGTGTGACAATCATTGGTACTTTAACTTTATTTTAACTTTAATAATGAGCTCGCAGCAGCCAGTGTCATCTCACAAGACTCTCAGGTGTCGTGAACGTCAATCAAGTGACGAAAGTGACGTCTTGGTGAAGATTGATGATCGCTAATTTTTAGGTCTATTTTTTTGAAATGCCTGGCTGTCGATCGACTAACACACCCTCCGCGATCGACCGGTAGCTCGTGATCAACGTAATGGGCACCCCTGGTGTAGATGTTCCGTGGTTGCGCTGTTCAGGGGTCAGTCATCAAAGAGCCACGTTTAATTTAGCTCATCACTGTCAGTTATCGTCATTAAAAAAAAGTGGGGGTTTTCAACAAAATCATTGTCAGTATTAACTTTAACAGCACTGTTTTGAATGTATCGTGTGTCACTAAATTCAATTATTTTTTTTCTGTGTAAAAGGACAAATATACATTAAATATGTGAACATTTTTAATTAAAAAACATGTTTTTAACAATTCTCAATGAGAGGAAAACATGGCAAAATCATTCGTTGGCAGCAATGAGAAGAAGACAATACAGACGACAGAAGCAAGACCCATTTCCAGGTGTAGTAGGAGCTTCTGATATGTCGAGAATATGCTTGTAAGGATGTAAGCTTACAGGTAAACATCAGCTTGTATGAATAATTGTGCAAAAAGACCTCAGACCCGCACAGCCACCTCTTTCATTCTGCAAACCTGCCAGCTTCCTGACTTTACTATTCCCTTTGTCACTCACTTGCTGAAGAATGCATCAGTCACTAGGGATGATAATCGAAACCGGTTTTCCCGGTTGTTCGATAAGAAAAGCGCAACCCGAGGGTGACTGGTTCAAAACCCACCTAGTACCAACCTCGTCACGTCCGTTGTGTCCTGAGTAAGACACTTCACCCTTGCTCCTGATGGGTGCTGGTTAGCGCCTTGCATGGCAGCTTCCCCCATCGGTGTGTGAATGTGTGTGTGAATGGGTAAATGTGGAAGTAGTGTCAAAGCGCTTTGAGTACCTTGAAGGTAGAAAAGTGCTATACAAGTACAACCCATTTAAAAGAACCGAATCCTCGGACTCGAACGCCTTTTTGATAACCGGTACCCGTTATCGAGACCACTATAGTAAAGAAAAAGAGTTGGTTCTTTATTCGAATCCGTCCCGACCAGAAATGCTCCGTGAGACATCACAAGAAACGACGTCACGTAGCTCAGTCATTAGGCGCAGATAGCGAAAGCAGGAAAACAACGGACGGGAAAAAGCGCTCCAAGGTGTAATAAAGTTCAAAACAAAAGACATAATCCAATGAATAAGTTTACTGAGAGATTTGAGCAGGGTACAAACACATGACCAACACTTTTACGACCAACCGGAAATATAGCAACCAGGCTAGCTACGCTCCTCCTTTACGGCAAGTAATAATGCTACGAAAAGTAGCATTATTGCTAATATGTAGCATCATTGGAAAAGTCACCTGCTAATAGCTGTTTAACAAATACAGTTTTGGTCCATAGACTTAGTTGTGATTTCTTTCTCTGCATGAAAGTTTATAATGAGCATATATGAATGCAGTAAGAAAAAGAATGTCTTAATGTAGACACATAGAATCATCATGCTGCTGTTATTATATGTATCAAGTCTTCATTCAAGGCGAAGGCAAAATACCGAGATATATATCGTGCATTGCGATATGGCCTAAAAATACAGAGATTAAAAAAAAAAAGGCCATATCACCCAGGCCTAGTCGAACTTACATGGAAGTGAGCCCACAGAGGTCGACGTGTACTCAAAGCTGTCCCCCAACAAAGCTCAAATTGTATGACTCATGTCACACAAAACGGGGCTTCACGGTGGCAGAGGGGTTAGTGCGACTGCCTCACAATACGAAGGTCCTGCAGTCCTGGGTTCAAATCCAGGCTCGAAATCTTTCTGTGTGGAGTTTGCATGTTCTCCCCGTGAATGCGTGGGTTCCCTCCGGGTACTCCGGGTTCCTCCCACTTCCAAAGACATGCACCTGGGGATAGGTTGATTGGCAACACTAAATTGGCCCTACTGTGTGAATGTGAGTGTGAATGTTGTCTGTCTATCTGTGTTGGCCCTGCGATGAGGTGGCGACTTGTCCAGGGTGTACCCCGCCTTCCGCCCGATTGTAGCTGAGATAGGCGCCAGCGCCCCCCGCGACCCCAAAAGGGAATAAGCGGTAGAAAATGGATGGATGTCACACAAAACACTGCTCTGCATGTATTTTCCACATCGACTCGCATTACATTTGAGACTGATCTTCATATTGCCACCAAAGCATATCCATCCATCCATCCATCCATTTTCTACCGCTTATTCCCCGAGTAGCCGAGTAGCATCACCTATTCCCGTCAGAGGAATTACCGGGTCTGACTTCATTAGCCCTGTTAGCACAAAGTTGCTTTCCTCGTACTCATGCCTGGCTTAACCTGCACAGAGATGAACACTGAAAATAAACGAAGCAAAGATAGTTGGAGGCAAAGCGTGGAAACAAAAGGAGCGCAGGGGACAAAGGCATTTAGAGCACGAGGCAAAGGTGTCAAAGTGGAGCACAGAGGATGAGAAAGTGAAGAATGAGAGGACAATGGGAGGGCAGAGAGCGTGTGAACCTGGACTTTCCAGAGGCAGGAGAGGATGAAGCTCAAAGTGGTATTTGAATTGAGAGGGATTTACAAATGCAAATATGAGCACAACAATCAATTAACTCGTGCAATACTGCAGCTAATCAATTATCCTCCCATACGTTTCTGGCATGACAACATTCCAAGCGGTTAACTGAGATTCCAGGGAGAGCATGTTGAAGAATTAACACTGACCTCTGAACACATTAGCAGCCTGCTTGAGCAAACAAATGCATATGCATTGGAGCACGTGCACACGTAACCCTGTGCTGCCGTGCATTCATCTGGGTGGCTTCTCACCAGAAAGGCTCCCATCACTGTCTTCTCCTGCTGCCAGCAGAGCTTTGTGGCTGGCTTAACTACGCCCACAGCTCCCCGAGGGGGACAGCCCGTGACGGATGGTAGCGCGTGTGACTCAGATTCGATTCAGTCCATTTGATAAATTTATTGCTGGCATTTTGAAAATGAAATTAGAAGGATGTCCCAGGGAGAATGTTTTTGCAGAACAGGTGCCATAAATTAACTTCATATGGGAGAAGGGAGGTATAGGTGACTCAACACGGGGAACTGTAAAAGGGAATGTGGGTGTGAATGTTGCCTGTTTATCAGTGTTGACCCAGGATGAGGGGGTAACTTGTCCACGGTCTACACCACCTTCTGCCCGCGTGCAGCTGCTATATGCTGCAGCCACCCCTTCTAGGGACAAACGGTAGAAAATGGATGGTAATATACAGTGGTGGTCAAAAGTTTAGCCAGTTGGGTGTTCCAATAGGATAATGCTGAAGAAAAAAGTCAATTTCAGGAAAAAAAATGAAAAAACACCTATATATATATATATATATATATATATATATATATATATGTAAGTGTGGGAAAAAATCACAAGACTACTTCATCTCTACAGAACTACCACGGTATCGAGCACTATTCTCTGGATAATCCAATCAAGACATATATATATATATATATATATATATATATATATATATATATATATATATACATATATATATATATATATATATATTTATATATATATATATATATATATACATATATATATATATATATATATATATATATATATATATATACATATATTGTGGGAGTCAAGATGATGAGGCTAGAGAGTAGTAGTTCTGAGCTGGTGAGTTTATCATCAGACGTTCTTCCACAATAACCATTTTCACCTGGAAGTAAAGCATGTCCCCTTTTATCTGGTCACATCTGGCTCATACACCAATCCCCAATCTGGTGATGAGAACATTTAGTGTTCGCTACACAGCACCCCCCCCCCCCCCGAAACACCAAGTTTGGCACTAATACAAAACAAACTTCAAAGTGAGATAACAAACAAAAAAACACAGAAACCACCATATTAGGTTTTTTTAGGTGGTCTACTAGGGCACCCATAGCGGCTAATCCGCACATTATCCATGGGCACAGACAATGTTGCCCGTGGGGGCTGACCTCAACAACGGCAAGCCTGGGCCAAAACAGCAGGCAATCCAGACCGCATGTCCAAATAGGTAACATAGTCCACACAGCCCGTTTATTTCAAGGTTCAAGGTTCAACTTTATTGTCCCCGTGGGGAAATTTGTCTTGGACACAGTGCATCATTGCTTTCTTAACATACACAAAAACAACAGAACAAAAACACAAGCACAGACACAACCACAACCAGACAACTAACATTCAAACATCAGAACATGGAGCTTGATAGACATAGGTGGCACTTTGATGTAGGCATAAAATCTACAGTATGGAGCAAAAGATAAAGTACCAGTGTGCATTGCACTAGAGCTCATGGATAAAGTGCTGTGTGCTAAAGTGTTTAGTTCTAAAATGCTAAGTGCTATGTGCTAAAAAAGTGCTAACCTATATATCGGGGGTCGGCAACCGCTTGCGGCTCTTTAGCGCCGCCCTAGTGGCTCTCTGAAGCTTTTACAAAAATATATAAAAAATGGAAAAAGATGAGAGGAAACAAAAAATGTATTTTTTGTTTTAATATTGTAACGCCGGTTCGGCATCGTGGTACCGGGTTCGATTCCCTCGAGGATGCGTCAAACGAAGAACACAACAAAGGTAAGATCTAACAAATTTATTAACAAAAAGTGAGCTCTGAACAAAAACACTGGAGCTAATAAAAAGGGAAACAAAAGACGCTAGCGTGAAAGCTAGGAAATATAAAGAACTAAGATTTGGCACGATGGCACAAAAAATGAAAACAAAGATGATTAGCATGTGAGCTAAAGATGACAACAAAGTGGCTTAGCTAATGAGCTAGCGAGAAAAACATACCTGACGTTACTTGTTGCATGTGAGCAAATTAGAGTCCCAGAAAGAATAAACAGAAGAGGCTGGCTTATAAAGGGAAGGTAATTAGCAGTGAACAGGTGTGCAGGAACCGGGAGTAACAGCTGAAACTAATAAGTAACCATGGTGATGGACTAAACGGGAAATAAACTGATCAGACGGAGAATGAGAACAAAGATAGAAAAAATAAACAATAATATTTGAAGATCCGAGTCACGGATCGCAACAAATATGGTTTCTGTAGAAGGACAAACATGACATAAAACTCCCTAATTG
Source organism: Nerophis ophidion (assembly GCF_033978795.1). NCBI lineage: Eukaryota > Metazoa > Chordata > Actinopteri > Syngnathiformes > Syngnathidae > Nerophis > Nerophis ophidion. Next base: position 62,876,092 of record NC_084616.1, read on the forward strand.
TTATAAAGCACACTGTTTACATTAAACATGCTTAACTGATTCGAGTATTTGGCGAGCGCCGTTTTGTCCTACCAATTTTTGAACTCACCGTGGTTTGTTTACATGTATAACTTTCTCCGACTTTCTAAGACGTGTTTCATGCCACTTCTTTTTCTGTCTCATTTTGTCCACCAAACTTTTAACGTTGTGGATGAATGTACAAAGGTGAGTTTTGTTGATGTTATTGACTTGTGTGGAATGTGCTAATCAGACATATTTGGTCACTGCATGACTGCAAGCTAATCGCTGCTAACATGCTATTTAGGATAGCTATATGTACATATTGCATCATTATGTCTCATTTGTAGCTATATTTGAGCTTATTTAGTTTCCTTTTAGTCCTCGCTATTCAATTGCTATTTCATGACACTCTATCTGTATGTTATATGGCTTTTATTTTTTTGCGGCTCCAGACCGATTTGTTTTTGTATTTTTGGTCCAAATGGCTCCTTCAACATTTTGGGTTGCCGACCCCTGCTATATATTAACATTCTATTGCCCATTGTTGGTCAGCTTAATGGAGGCTGGGAAAAATTATAATTTAAGGCGGTTATATTTGCATAGTAGGACCCGGAGTCTTCTCCCTGATGGCAGGGTTCCATATTCAGGGAAGAGTGGGTGTTGAGGGTGAGAAGCAGTAGTCCGATGTAGCTGTACCAAAGTCCTACACCCGTTGTATTTCACAGCTCTGAAGTGAACTGAGCTCCCCTGTCTGAGGTCATGTCACACGGTCTATCAAACCACGACACCCAGTTGGAAATAAAAGCCCTAGCAATCTCACCCCTTGCCGTGGACAAGAGTGGAACTACCTCCGGTCATCTGGTAGTTGGGTCTACCAGAGTGAGGAGATGAGTGCACCCACGAGAGGAGGGCAGTGTACCCACCAGGTCCACATGGATATGGTCAAACCGCCGATCAGCCACCTGGAAGGATTCCAGCGGTGTCCTGATGTGCTGATGGACCTTGGCCCGCTGGCAGGACATCCATGCGGCTGCCCACTCCCTGACATCCTTCTGCATGTCTGGCCAGACAAATTTCAAAGTATCTCACACTTCTCTTTTGTAAAGTTAATCTATTTGGGGACCCCTGGTATAGTCCGAGGTCTTTGTTTATGCCTCAACTCGTTGCCCCAAGGTTCCATGTCTCTTCAAACCAGACAGCCCCATTGGAGTCGCATCTGTCAGTCGTACACTGACACAAACTCACATATATTTCCCTCCACAGCAGTATCATTGTGAAACTCAGAGTCCTTATACACATTTCTGACTCAACTCCAGGAAAGTTGATCATATTGAATGGGCAGTGTTTGGGCCGGACCAGATATGGACGCACAGAAGCCAACTAAAGTGAGCACTCATTCATTCCCTGTCAGAGTGTTGTGGCCTTATTTATCTTCCTCTCATTCAGAAACATATGCGAGTGTGGCAGTGGCGCGATGATGTACGCTATGCCAGACCTTCGACATTCATCAAGGAGCGAGACTTAGCCAGCATATATCACTTACCTTTATGGGCCTCTGTGACAGTGTTGTATACTGCCGAGTCATCACATATACTGTATAAGAGGTAAAAAGGGTGTGTATCTGTTGAATTGATACTGTGACTAGCCTATATAATATCAACTATAGGTAGCAATACCTCATGTACTGGGCCTGCTGTTCTAAAACATGTTGACTTGTTTCGGAAAATATACAATTTATTTTCGACCTTAACACACCAAAAGCAGCCGAACATTATAACATACATACTAATTAAGCACGGCAAGCGAGATGCATTGTTTTTGGATGTCATTTTTGTTTATGTACAATTTTTCCAAAACCATACTACAAAAGCTCTATGCCTTTTGCCCCATGTGAGACAGCATGGGATCATTGCATCTAGATAAGATATATTTAAGTTTAGCGGTGCAACTGATTCTGAATTAACCTCACGGCAAAGCATAGTAAAAATATTATTTAAGAAGCTTAGTAAAAATTATGTTTTAAATTATATTAGACTACTTCCTTGCATTGGTGCCACACATTAATGAACGAGGATCAGCGCTACAACACAAGCAAAATATTAGTCTTATTTATTTTCCAATGTACAGTATTACTTAGTTAAACTTTTATTTATATTATTGAATCATTTAGTTTAGTCCGTTCAATATGGATGTCACAAAATTCCATAATAAAATATGTCATTATATTTTGTGATTTTTTTTTAAAGTATCAATTCAGGCAACATTTAAAGGCCTACTGAAATGAGATTTTCTTATTAAAACGGGGATAGCAGGTCCATTCTTTGTGTCATACTTGATCATTTCGCGATATTGCCATATTTTTGCTGGAAGGATTTAGTAGAGAACATCCACGAAACGTTCGCAACTTTTGGTGATGATAAAAAAGCCTTGCCTGTACCGGAAGTCACAGACGATGACGTCACAAGGGTGAGGGCTCCTCACGTCCTCACATTGTTTTTAATGGGAGCCTCCAGCAGCAAGAGCTATTCGGACCGAGAAAACGACAATTCCCCCATTAATTTGAGCGAGGATGAAAGATTTGTGGATGATGATATTGATAGCAAATGACTAGAAAAAAATAAATAAATAAATAAATAAAGTAAGGTGATTGCATTGGGACGTATGCAGATGTTTTTAAACACATTTACTTGGATAACTCTGGGAAATCCCTTATCTTTCTATTGTGTTGATAGTGTTTTAGTGAGATTAAATAGTACCTGATAGTCGGAGGGGTGTGTCCACGGGTGTCTTGAGGCCAGTGTCTGAGGGAAGTCGACAGCAGATACAAGGACGGCGCAAACTCCACAGATCTCAGGGAATAGGCGACTTTTTAACACAATTTTCACACCGAAACCTGCCGGTTGACAAGTGGTCGGGATCCATGTTCGCTTGACCGCTCTGATCCATAGTAAAGCTTCACCTCCGGGAATTTTGAACAAGGAAACACTGTGTGTTTGAGTGGCTAAAGGCTAAAGCTTCCCAATTCCATCTTTGTACTTTGACTTCTCCATTATTAATTGAACACATTGCAAAAGATTCAGCAACACAGATGTCCAGAATACTGTTTAATTGCGCGATGAAAAGAGTCGACTTTTAGCCGCAAATGGTGTTGCGCTAATATTTCCTGACAGTCCGTCACGTCACGCGACGTTTTTAACAAGAAACTCCGCGGGAAATTTAAAATTGCAATTTAGTAAACTAAACCGGCCGTATTGGCATGTGTTGCAATGTTAATATTTCATCATTGATATATAAACTATCAGACTGCGTGGCCGGTAGTAGTGGGTTTCAGTAGGCCTTTAAACACTGGCATGGTTTCTTAATTATGGATTTTTAATCATCAATTTAAAATGTAGATACCAATCACTACTCTCCACACATTTTGTGACCGTGAGAGTACAGGAAATCATAGCCAACAACTTCCTCTATTCAATCCTGTTAATGCATCATAATGATTATACCACATCAGAAAGCAAATACTGTTAATTTACCGTATTTTCCGGACCATAAGGCGGCCAATGAATGTTCTATTTTATTTTATTTTTTTCATGTATAAATGAGTCATATTTTTTATTTTTATGTTATTTTTTTAATTGAACACACTTCCTTGTGATCTACATAACATAAAATGGTGGGTTTTTTTGGTCAGAATGTTGCAAAGATGATGTTTTACAGATCAATTTTTCAGGATTTATGCAGATCCCAAATACAGATCAGCAGGTACCAGAAGGTAAGAAAAGTTGCTTTTGCCTAATATGTTTTATCTTATACACACACACTTCAAGCTGTGCGGATTTATGGCTTACCAAAGTCGTACTAAAACATTTTGATAGATTTTCAAGCGCCATTTGAATTTTTTTATATTTTCAGTAGAACATATACAATGTTGGTGTTGTTTACTTGAGTAATATTGCCATCGTAGTGCAGACTACACATATATATTATGTTTGACTGCCATCTACTGGTCATATTTATCATTACACCATGTACTAAAAAAATGCTTTGAAGTCAGTAAGCAAAACCAAAATTTGTCGATTTTTGAGGGAAAAAAATATTTTAAGTGTGTTTTAAAGTCCGGAAAATACCATTAAACTACAGATCACGTTCCTGTTACCGTTGTATTGTCAACACCATCACACAACATTCTGTTGTAAAAACAGCAACAACACAGACAAACAATAAAAGGAGTGGCAACACATTTTACTGACTGAGAGTCCTCTTACCTGTCTGCGATGACACACTTGCTCCTGCAAATACAAGAGAGAAGATGAAAATGAATGGAACATATTTTTGCATATGCACAAAATACAGTCAGTAAAAGCTTGGACAAGAGGATTTGCATTTTTCCCAATACATTTATAGTTGAAAGATGCACATAATTAACAATATTCCCCCAAAAGCGAGCGCTGTACATACAAAAACTTTTCACAACCATTCTATGTTAAGAAGGGAGCGACCAGGTGGAAAGCGTGAGCAAACACACGGAAAATATGCCTTATGTAGAAAGACGAGAACGTTCAGACCTCTGGAAAGCTGAGATCTCTTAAAAAATTGAACCTGAGCACCCTTGGACACTGCTGAGAAGCACTGAGGCAGAACAAATCAAACACTTTCGGAAAGCATTCGAGTCTCTAATCCACGGCCTAAAATCCATTCTCAGCCCACAGGATGTACTCTTGGGTGGACAACAACGCACTCTGCTCCGTTTTTACCATTATTTTGTCGAACAGAAAAAACTAAGACGGATGTTTTTGTGAAGCACTAGAAAAAAATAAGTGATAGAACTTTGAACAGTTAAACAACCTTGTAAACTCTTCTTTGCTGGGCTTTGAGTCCAAATAGCCTCGGGCATGAAAGCAGAAGAGCAGAATGGATTTGCGGTACACCGGGCTAAGCACGTGATAATCCAAAGCTTTGCCTAATTGCCAGAGTAACCATGGCGTCCATTATGAGGAAGACAACTGTGTTTATCTAGGCAGTGTGGCGTGGGATTGGGCCAAGCGTTGAGGGATATAAGGTGTTACAGTGGATTCATACATGTAGTCTGATTGGTATGCAACAGTCTGTAAACTATGCATGCATAAACTATTCTTAAAGGCCTACTGAAACCCACTACTACCCACCACGCAGCCTGAGAGTTTATATTCAATGATGAAATATTAACATTGCAACACATGCCAATACGGCCTTTTTAGTTTATTAAATTGCAATTTTAAATTTCCCGGGAGTTTCGTCTTGAAAATGTCGTGTAATGATGACGTGTACGCAAGACGTCACGGGTTTTTCGGAAGTAAGAGCGCTACGCACGGATAAATGTCGTCTGCTTTAACGGCATAATTACACAGTATTTTGGGGAACTGTTTTGCGGAATCTTTTGCAATGTGTTCAATTAATATTGAAGAATTCACAGTAGAAAGATGGAGTTGGGAAGCTTTAGCCTTTAGCCACACAAACACACGGTGATTCCTTGTTTAAAATTCCTGGAGGTGAAAATTTACTATGGATCAGAGCGTGGTCAAGCCAACATGAAACACAACGGAATGTCAACCAGCAGGTTTTGGTGAGAAAATTTTCGTTAAAAAGTAAGTTCTTACCGGAGAAAAGCTGAGCTTGTGCCGTCCATAAAGCTTCTGTCGACCTCCCTGAGACACCGGCGTCAAGACTCCCGTGGACGTACACCTCCAAATATCAGGTACTATTTAACTCACTAAAACACTAGCAACACAATAGAAAGATAAAGGATTTCCCAGAATTATCATACTAAATGTGTCTAAAAACATCGGCATCTGTCTCAATTACAATCGCATTTTTTTTTTCTAATCCGCCGCTATCAATATCCTCAAACACGAATCTTTCATCCTCGCTCAAATTAATGGGGAAATTGTCGTTTTCTCGGTCCGAATACCACTTTTCGTCGGACGCTCCCATTATAAACAATGTGAATATGTGAGGAGCCCCCACACTTGTGACGTCTTCGTCTGCGACTTCCGGTAGAGGCAGGGCTTTTGTCTTAGCACCGAAAGTTGCGAACTGTATCGTGGATGTTCTCTACTAAATCAATGGACCTGCTATCCCCGTTTAAATATCCATCCATCCATCTTCTTCCGCTTATCCGAGGTCGGGTCGCGGGGGCAGCAGCCTAAGCAGGGAAGCCCAGACTTCCCTCTCCCCAGCCACTTCGTCTAGCTCTTCCCGGGGGATCCCGAGGCGTTCCCATGCCAGCCGGGAGACATAGTCTTCCCAACGTGTCCTGGGTCTTCCCCGTGGCCTCCTACCGGTTGGACGTGCCCTAAACACCTCCCTCGGGAGGCGTTCGGGTGGCATCCTAACCAGATGCCCGAACCACCTCATCTGGCTCCTCTCGATGTGGAGGAGCAGCGGCTTTACTTTGAGTTCCTCCCGGATGACAGAGCTTCTCCCGTTTAAATAAGAAAATCTCATTTCAGTAGGCCTTTAAGAGAAGGCTAGAAATTAATTGCTTGAACAGCACAGGCAACATTATCACTCAAAGAAAATCCTTGGTCCATTCCTCTCTTATAACCCTTAATAAATACTTCATGTAATGTCAACCACAATCCAGGGGTGTGCCATCATTAGTATATACAGGACAAGCATGGCAGTAAAGAGGCAAATCTTATGAAGTCTGGTCACTTTGTGAGGAAATGTCTTTGGAAACTTGTTTCCATTATGAACATGGTCCCGACCTAAACTGTAACAACCAGACAGATAAAGGAACAAGCTATCAGTGCTTAAACCTACTGAAACCCACTACTACCGACCACGCAGTCTGATAGTTTATATATCAATGATGAAATATTAACATTGCAACACATGCCAATACGGCCGGTTTAGTTTACTAAATTACAATTTTTTAAATTTCCTGCAGAGTTTCCTGTTGAAAACGTCGCGGAATGATGACACGTGTTTGTGACGTTATTGGTTGGAGGGGACATATTAGCCCAGCACCATTTGCGGCTAAAAGTCGTCTCTTTTCATCGAGCAATTATACAGTATTTTGGACATCTGTGTTGCTGAATCTTTTGCAATTTGTTCGATTAATAATGGAGAAGTCTGAATAGAAAGATGGAGGTGGGAAGCTATTAGCCTTTAGCCACACAAACACACGGTGTTTCCTTGTTTAAATATCCCGGAGATGAAGCTTTACTATGGATCAGAGCGGTCAAGCAAACATGGATCCGCCTACATGTCAACTGGCAGTTTTCGGTGACAAAATTGTGGAAATAAGTCCCCTTTTACCGGAGATCAGCGGAACCAGTGACCTCCTGCAACTGCCGCGACTTGTGGCCACAACCCTCGGACTTTAAGGTACTGTTTAACTCACTAAAACACTAGCAAAACAATAGGAGGATAAGAGATTTTTTCAGAATTATCCTAGGAAATGTGTCTAATAATAATAACATCTGAATCGCTTTCACTGCAATCGCCTTTTTTTTCTTTTTTTTTTCTAGTCCTTCACTCTAAATTACCTCATCCACAAATCTTTCATCCTCGCTGAAATCAATGAGAAAATTGTCGCTTTCTTGGTGCGAATAGCTCTAGCTGCTGCTGGCTATGATTATAAACAATGTAAGGATGTGAGGAGCCCTACAACCCGTGACGTCACGCGCACATCATCTGCTACTTCCTGTAAAGGCAAGGCTTTTTTTTATTAGCAACCTAAAGTTGCGATTTCTATCGTCGATGTTCTTTATTAAATCCTTTCAGCAAAAATATGGCAATATCGCAAAATGATAAAGTATGACACATAGAATGGACCTGCTATCTCATTTCAGTGGGCCTTTAATTTCAGAGCCAAATAAATGCAGACTTAGTCACTCGCATTAAGTATTTGAGGTGGTATTGTACAAAAAACAAACTGTAAGTAGGCAGAGAGGGACTAACACCTTTTTTTTTTTAAACTTATTGCTGACCTTAACACACCAACAGCAGCCCTGAAACACCCTGAAAAATAAATGAGAGCACCATGCTGACAGGACTGCGCAACAACATTATTTTGCCTTATTGTTATTTTGTGTAAAAGGCATTTTACACTACCTGCAAAAGTCGAATGGAGGCAACTGGCCTCTCTTTGTTCGTTTTTGTGTGAAGCGCTTTTATTGAATTACAGGTTAAAGTTATTTGATAAACTAGACAACAAGAAGAGTCCAATTGCCGCAATTTTTACTTTTATGGATTATCTAATTGATGACTGACACTCTAGGTGGACATATTTTTATACTACAAACCCCGTTTCCATATGAGTTGGGAAATTATGTTAGATGTAAATATAAATGGATTACAATTATTTGCAAATCATTTTCAACCCATATTCAATTGAATATGCTACAAAGACAACATATTTGATGTTCAAACTGATAAACATTTTTTTTTTGCAAATAATCATTAACTTTAGAATTTGATGCCAGAAACACGTGACAAATAAGTTGGGAAATATGAAAATAAATACTGATAAAGTTGAGAATTGCTCATCAAACACTTATTTGGAACATCCCACAGGTGTTCAGGCTAATTGGGAACAGGTGGGTGCCATGATTGGGTATAAAAGCAGCTTCCCAAAACATGCTCAGTCTTTCACAAGAAAGGATGGGGCGAGTTACACCCCTTTGTCCACAACTGTGTGAGCAAATAGTCAAACAGTTGAAGAACAATGTTTCTCAAAGTGCAATTGCAAGAAATTAAGGGGTCCATAATATCATCAAAAGGTTCAGACAATCTGGAGAAATCACTCCACATAAGCGGCATGGCCGGAAACCAACATTGAATGACCGTGACCTTCGATCCCTCAGACGACACTGTATCAAAAACCAACATCAATCTCTAAAGGATATCACCACATGGGCTCAGGGACACTTCAGAAAAACACTGTCACTAAATACAGTTGGTCGCTGCATCTGTTAGTGCAAGTTAAAGCTCTACTATGCAAAGCAAAAACCATTTATCAACAACATCCAGAAACGCCGCTGGCTTCTCTGGGCCCGAGATCATCTAAGATGGACTGATGCAAAGTCGAAAAATGGTCTGTGGTCTGACGAGTCCACATTTCAAATTATTTTTGGAAATATTCGACATCGTGTCATCCCGACCAAAGGGGAAGCGAACTATCCAGACTGTTATCGACGCAAAGTTCAAAAGCCAGCATCTGTGATGGTATGAGGGTGCATTAATGCCCAAGGAATGGGTAATTTACACATCTGTGAAGGCACCATTAATGCTGAAAGGTACATACAGGTTTTGAAACAACATATCCTGCTATCTAAGCGCTGTCTTTTTCATGGACGCCCCTGCTTATTTCAGCAAGACAATGCCAAGCCACATTCAGCACGTGTTGCAACAGCGTGGCCTTCTAAAAAAAGAGTGCGAGTACTTTCCTGGCCCGCCTGCAGTCCAGACCTGTCTCCCATTGAAAATGTGTGGCGCATTATGGAGCGTAAAATACGACAGCGGAGAACCCGGACTGTTGAACGACTGAAGCTCTACAAAAAAGAAGAATGGGAAGAATTCCACTTTCAAAGCTTCAACAATTAGTTTTCAGTTCCCAAACATTTATTGAGTGTTGATAAAAGAAAAGGTTTTGTAAAACAGTGGTGAACATGCCCTTTCCCAACTACTTTGGCACGTGTTGCAGTCATGAAATTCTAAGTTAATTATAATTTGCAAAAAAAAAAAAAGTTTATGAGTTTCAACATTAAATATCTTGTCTTTGTAGTGCATTCAACTGAATATGGGTTGAAAAGGATTTGCAAATCATTGTATTCCGTTTACATTTACATCCAACACAATTTCCCAACTCATATGGAAACGGGGTTTGTTTTTGACTAGAACCAGAGTTTATTTTTGATGCATTATCAGTCATTTTAATACATGGCAAACAAACTCGTCAGTGATAAAAATAAAAAAAACAACTTGAAATACAAAAGACAGCAGATAAGGCGGAAGAAAGAGAAGTAAATCGTACTGACCTTGTAGATTGTTATAGTCACATGTATGTTAAGCTTTGTCAGTGTGCAGTGTTTTACACAGTTTCCCCTAGGAAACAACATTAATTTACTGTATGTTTGAATGAATATGATAATATGCATGAATGTAGGTATGCATACTGTATATGCTTGTATATGTACAGTACGTGTAAATGTATATTTGTCCAGTGAATCTGCATGTGGATGTATGTACCGTGAGTGTGTATGAACTGTATTTGTGTATAAATGTAGGAGCATAGGTACCCATGTACTGCATGTGGGTGAGTACCAATGTGTGCGCGTATGTATGTATGTATTAATGTATAAAAATATACGTGTGTGTATATATTTATGAGTAATTGTGTGTCTGATAAAGATGTTTATCAGAATTATTGTTTCTTATATTTTGAAAACACTTCTTTGCTTAATCCATTCCATAATTTAATTCCACATACAAATATACTAAAGGTTTTCAGTGTTTTAAAGGGGAACTGCACTTTTTTTGGAATTGTGCTTATCCTTTACAATCATTATGGAAGACATGACAACAGATGTATTTTTGTATTTTAATGTTTTATAATGTTTTTTTTATGCATTCTAATTCTTAGATGAAAGTAAATAAACGTCTACTTACATCAGAGCCAATTGGCTGTCCTGCTTTCAACCATAAAACCCAGTAAATAACCGTCCAAAGACCGCCAACAATACTCGATATGACTTGAATATTAACCAAGTATTAGTGATATGGTTATTATAAGCGCTGCTGCAGAAGAAGTATTTATACCGGTGCCGTGATCACAAGCTTGAGTTCCAATGTTGACTTGCTTGCTCATCAAACTTTTTTTTAAATCATAAATGATTCCTCTCACTAATATAGTAAAAGAACGAGGATGTATTCCAACAAGTTGGTACACTCTGACAGCCAATTTAAACCCGGGAATGGCAAGAACGACACGTAAAGATGCTTGGTTCCATCCCCCTTTTGTCTGCAAGGAATATGAATAATTTTTCACCTAAATGGAAATATATCAGGGGATAGGTTGATTGGCAACACTAAATGGTCCCTAGTGTGTGAATGTGAGTGTGAATGTTGTCTGTCTATCTGTGTTGGCCCTGTGATGAGGTGGCCACTTGTCCAGGGTGTACACCGCCTTCCGCCCGATTGGAGCTGAGCAAGGCTCCAGCACCGCTCGTGACCCCATAAGGGAAAAGAGGTAGAAAATGGATGGATGGATGGGAATATATCAACATCTGAGCAGTCGGCATCCTAATGACAGCAAACATTGTACAGTAAGATATGTTTTATGATGTTTGTTAGCTCTCAAAAGGTCGGCAGTGAGCAGTTATCAGTGATATAGTTGAAAAAACGGAATGTTGTGGTGCGTTTTTTTAATAACACATATGCTTAAAATGAGCAAAATATATAAATGTAAATCCATCCATCCATTTTTCTACCGCTTGTCCCTTTGGGGTGGCGGAGGGTGCTGCAGCCTATCTCAGTTGCATTCGGGCGCAGGGCCAACACAGATAGACAGACAACATTCACACACTAGGGCCCATTTAGTGTTGCCAATCAACCTATCCCCAGGTGCATGTCTTTGGAGGTGGGAGGAAGCCGAAGCACCCGAAGGGAACCCACGCAGTCACGGGGAGAACATGCAAACTCCACACAGAAATGTAAATATTAAATGTTATTATAAATGTGCCTGTTACTACACTACATTTGGCCACCTGCCTTGACTCACATATGAAGTTGGAGTGCCATCCCATTCCTAACCCGTAGGGTTCAATATGATGTCGGTTCGCCTTTTGCAGCAAATACAGCTTCAACTCTTCTGGAAAAGGCTGTCCACAAGGTTGCAGAGTTTGTTTATAGGAATTTTCGACCATTCTCCCAAAAGCGCATTGATGAGGTCACACACTGATGTTGGTCGAGAAAGCCTGGCTCTCAGTTTCCATTTTAATTAATCTCAAAGGTGTTTTATCGGGTTCAGGTCAGGACTCTGTGCAGACCAGTCAAAGTCAAAGTCATCTTCTGTCATACATGTCTTTATGGACCTTGCTTTGTGCACAGATGCACAATCATGACCCGCTCAAAAACTGTTCCCACAAGGTTGGGAGCATGGAATTGTCCAACATGTTTTAGTATCCTGGAGCATTCAAAGTTATTTTCACTGGAACTAGGGGGCCAAGCCCAACTCCTGATAAACAACCCCAGAGCATAATTCCTCTTCCACCAAATTTCACACTCGGCACAATGCAATCTGAAATGTACCGTTCTCCTGGCAACCTCCAAACCCAGAATCGTCCATCAGATTGCCAGATGGAAAAGTGTAATTCAACACTCCAGAGAACGTGTCTTCACTGCTCTAGAGTCCAGTGGTGATGTTTCTTCACACCACTGCATCCAACGCTTTGCATTGGACTTGGTGATGTATGGCTTAGATGCAGCTGCTCGGCCATGGAAACCCTTTCCATAAAGCTCTCTGCGTACTGTACGTGGGCTAATTGGAAGCTCACATGAAGTTTGGAGCTCTGTAGCAACGGTCTGTGCAGAAAGTCGGCGACCTATTTGCCCTATGTGCTTCAGCATCCGCTGACCCCTCTCTGTCAGTTTGTGTGACCTACCACTTGGTGGCTGAGCTGCTGTCATTCCCAAACTCTTCAATTTTCTTATAATAAAACCGACTGTTGACTTTGGAATATTTAGGAGCGAGGAGATTTCACGACTGGATTTGTTGCACAGGTGACATCCTAAGACAGTTCCACGCCGGAAATCACTGAGCTCCTGGGAGCGGCCCATTCTTTCACAAATGTTTGTAGAAACAGTCTCCATGCCTAAGTGCTTGATTTTATACACCGGTGGTGATTAGGACACCTGATTCTGATCACTTGGATGGGTGTCCTAATACTTTTGGCAATATAGTCTATATACTTACATCGTGTATAAGACACCTTAATTGAGGTGTTTGTATGTTTTTTAAGGACTTTATAGGCAGCGTAGAGCGGTTCCCATGGGCTCCATTGACGTTTGATCCGAGGGAGTAGGTTTGATTTTGAGATTGGTGGGGACACAAAAGTGCTCCAAGGCAGAACTCTGAAAGTTTCCTTTTATTTTTTTGCATTAGCAATCATAATTTCACATCATGCAGATGTTATAGGGTAAAGTAACTAAAATGAAAGCAAAGGAGACAACTTGGAAGAGTTCTCATCTTTACTTTTTAGTGTAGGGCTGTAGTGCAACTGTGCATCATACTGTCAACGAACATAGGCTACTGTCCATCAACAACATCAGAAATACATTCATGCAATACAACATTGTTAATAAACATAAATGAACTGTAATAATCTTTTCCCCAACTTGTGTTTAAATCACTCACAATTTTTCCCTTCATCTACTTTTTTTCTATTGCTGCTTTTGTACTGTAAATATGTTACACGAAACTAAAAAAAATTCAAAAAATAAAACGGAAAGGTGAAATCCGGCGATCTGATTGCCTGTTAACCGTGGTTTAAATACTGAGCACGGCTACTATTCTAAAGCCTTATCACAGCGTAGGCTATCACTCCGCCTCAGGCACGTATGACTGGTATGAATGGAAGTTGTTGTCATGTATCCATGACAACGGACTGTTGCGGTCCGTAGAAAAAGACAGCTGATGTTTTTACGATGTTAAAAAACGGACTAAAGTAGTTGAATTCACATGTTTAAGGTTAACTTTCACCTACGGGGAGGGTTAACAATGGTAGAGGGGACTGAGCATTGACTTTCACCTGGAAAAAAAGCGGAGGAAAAGACGAGATGCGGTGCTAATTTGTAGCTAACGTCTGGATAGGTGGGACTGTTTTTTCCACAGTGAGGAGTGACAGGGGGGACAGCCAATCACACGTAAGTTAGCATGTAAGCGGCAACCAATCAGGGAGCGATATTTAGGTTCGAGGCGGGACTTCTAGCAGAGACCGACATTTAACCCTTTCTGTGCCATAATCATTGACTAAACATTACGGGCAGCGCTTTTATTGATAGTGACTACACAGTAGCGGCTGGATATTGGTAGGGACGTGTCCCTAGCGTCCCTACCCAATTCTACGCCCTTGGTTTGATCGCATTTATTATGAATGCATTAAACATTATGTCTTAATTATGGTGAACATTTGGCAAAATCCCCCCAAAATGTGCAAGTCCTTTAAAGTTACAATTTTCCTAGTAACTGGTGTGTCCAACTAATACATTAGAGCAGTGGTTCTCAGCCTTTTTTCAGTGATGTACCCCCTGTGAACATTTTTTTAATTCAAGTCCCCCCTAATCAGAGCAAAGCATTTTTGGCTGAAAAAAAGAGATAAAGAAGTAAAATACAGCACTATGGCATCAGTTTCTGATTTATTAAATTACATAACAGTGCAACATATTGCTCATTTGTAGTGGTCTTTCTTGAACTATTAGGAAAAAAAGATATAAAAATAACTAAAACTTTTTGAAAAATAAACAAGTGATTCAATTATAAATAAAGATTTCTACACATAGAAGTAATCATCAACTTAAAATGACCTCTTTGGGGATTGTAATAGAGATCCATCTGGATTCATGCACTCAATTCTAAACATTTCTTCACAAAAAAATAAATCTTAAACATCAATATTTATGGAACATGTCCACAAAAAAATCTAGCTGTCAAAGCTGAATATTGCATTGTTGTATTTTTCTTCACAGTTTATGAACTTACATTTATATTTTGTTGAAGTATTATTCAATAAATATATTTATAAAATATTTTTGAATTGTTGCTATTTTAAGAATAGTTCTCACGTACCTTCAAGTACCCCCAGGGGTACACATACCCCGGTTTGAGAACCACTGCGTTAGAGAGTTCCTCCAAAAATATATAGGCATTGTTTTTAACAAACATTTGAATGCCAGTTCAGGGACAGTTTTGGCACTTGTTTCAAAAGTACCAATTTGGTACTTTAGTGACCGTTGAAATGGTAACACTACCCATCTTGAGTTATGCCCTGAAAACAAACTTTCCCTCCTACACACAGGCAGAGTCCTCTGCCTTAATGCCACACTTGCCAGCTGTGTCAGTAGCATGAATGGATTTAAGGCAGGGGTCTCAAACTCAATTTACCTGGGGGCCACTGGATGCAGAGTCTGTGTGAGGCTGGGCCGCGAGAAAAGAAAGTATTGTAGCGTCCCGGAAGTCCTGGAAGAGTTAGTGCTGCAAGGGTTTCTGGGTATTTTTTCTGTCACGTTTACGTTGTGTTACGGTGCAGATGTTCTCCCAAATTGTGTTTGTCATTCTTGTTTGGTGTGGGTTCACAGTGTGGCGCATATTTGTAACAGTGTTAAAGTTGTTTATACCGCCACTCTCAGTGTGACCTGTATGGCTGTTGACCAAGGATGGATTGCATTCACTTGTGTGTGTGAAAAGCTTTAGATATTAGTAAAATAGTAAAATTGTTTTTAATCATATTTGTTTTTATATTGGTTTTTTTATATTGGTTTTATATTTATTTATTTTTTGTTTTTATTCAGTCATTGGTGGAGCATAATATATTCTTTTTAAGATGGCTGTGCAGCACTTTGGAAACGTTATTGTTGTTTAAATATGCTATATAAATAAAGTGGATTGGATTGGATATTACGTGACTGGGCCGGCACGCAAAGGCAGTGCCTTTAAGGTTTATTGGCGCTCTGTACTTCTCCCTATGTCTGTGTACCACTCCGTACAGCAGGGTTTTAAAAAGTCATACATTTTACTTTTTGAAATTAATACCGATAATTTCCGATATTACATTTTAAAGCATTTATTGGCCGATAATATTGGACATCTCTTCAAATAACGGTTTGAATTGGTCCAGGTTATCGGGGACTGTTATTACTGACAGACAGGTGTCACGGTGTGATTGCAGCCGGGCATGTAAGAAAACTCTCGTCTTTATGGTAACATCTCTGTCGCTTCCACTCATTTGCCGCTTTTCCTCTTACGCAGAGGTAGGCAACCCAGAATGTTGAAAGAGCCATTTTGGAGCCAGATAACACCACGCTGTCAAGCGCCATCCATATAAAACTCACGGGCCGCACTAACAGACTTTCATGCTAAGGTGGGGGCCGCAAAATAACGTCTCGCGGGCCGCGTGTCTGAGACCCCTGATTTAAGGTCTAATTTGAAGTGAATGTGTGAGTGACGTTTGCATGTGAGTGATTTGCCTTTGCACCCACAGCCATACTCATATTGTTTGGAGTAGTATGTAAAGTAGGCCATATGCCAGCACAGGTTTCCCTGTCCCAAAGGAATCATGCAAGCTAAATAATGTTCCAGCAAGCCTGAGGACAAAAAAAAGTTTTTTTTATATTTTATTTAGTTTTTACATAATTTAAAAATAAGACGAATATATATCTCCTGAGAGTCTTCTGCTTCTTAAGCTCACAGATATTTGTCAAAAATTAATCCGTCCTGATACAATTTTTTTAATTAAGTCAGCCAGCAAACATAGCTCAAACCAGATTTTGTTAGTTCGGACAGCTCATTAGATTGTTAAGCATATGCATGTAGAGATTTACAATATTAATCACCAATTAAAATGTCATCAATTTGCCCAAAAGCAACCCTTCTGATATAAAACACAGAAAGCCAACAAACAAAGATCACATCAAAACATTAAAAACTGTCAACTTGCAATTGCACTAATTGCACTAAGTAGGTCCCACTGCAGCACTCTGTGTTGCTTGCAGTCAGTCTTCAAATACAGAGGGGCAAAAAAGTATTTGTCAGCCACCGATTGTGCAAGTTCTCCCACTTAAAATGATGACAGAGGTCTGTAATTTTCATCATAGGTACACTTCAACTGTGAGAGACAGAATGTGAAAAAAAAATCAATGAATTCACATTGTAGGAATTATTTAAGAATTTATTTGTAGATTATGGTGGAAAATAAGTATTTGGTCATTTCAAACAAGGAAGATCTCTGGCTCTCACAGACCTGTAACTTCTTCTTTAAGAAGCTCTTCTGTCCTCCACTCGTTACCTGTATTAATGACACTTGTTTGAACTCGTTATCTGTATAAAAGACACCTGTCCACAACCTCAAACAGTCAGTCTCCAAACTCCACAATGGCCAAGACCAAAGAGCTGTCGAGGGACACCAGGAAAATAATTGTAGACCTGCACCAGACTGGGAAGAGTGAATCTACAATAGGCAAGCAGCTTGGTGTGACAAAATCAACTGTGAACGGTGAGCAAAAATCCCAGAACCACACGGGGGGACCTGGAGAATGACCTGCAGAGAGCTGGGACCAAAGTAACAAAGGTTACCATCAGTAACACACTACGCCGACAGGGAATCAAATCCTGCAGTGCCAGACGTGTCCTCCTGCTTAAGCCAGTGCATGTCCAGGCCCGTCTGAAGTTTGCCAGAGAGCACATGGATGATAGAACAGAGGATTGGGAGAATGAAACCAAAATAGAACTTTTTGGTATAAACTCAACTTGTCGTGTTTGGAGGAAGAAGAATACTGAGTTGCATCCCAAGAACACCATACCTACTGTGAAGCATGTGGGTGGAAACATCATGCCTTGGGGCTGTTGCTATGCTAAGCGGACAGGACGATTGATCCGTGTTAAGGAAAGAATGAAAGGGGCCATGTATCGTGAGATTTTGAGCCAAAACCTCCTTCCATCATTGAGAGCTTTGAATGATTGACCAAATACTTATTTTCCACCATAATTTACAAATACATTCTTGAAAATTCCTACAATGTGAATTCCTGGATTTTTTTTCAAATTCTGTCTCTCACACTTGAAGTGTAATTATGATGAAAATTACCGACGTCTGTCATCATTTTAAGTGGGAGAACTTGCACAACCGGTGGCTGACCAAATACTTTTTTGCCCCACTGTAAGGTTAGTCCACACTGCTGAGTGACAAAGAAGCATTTACAATGAATGAATACGAACCAACATGAAAAACTATGTCACAAAATTGTAGACAATTATGAATGGGAATTGATCCCTGATTTCCTGCATGGAAGCCAAGTACTGTATTTAAGCCAATAGATGAAAAACTACCGACAGATGGATATGTGAGAATACTCTTCATACGTTATGCGTTACATCATAATTCGGCTGTCTCACACTGTTTGTGTAGCATTGTCTCATATACTATAAAATCACAATGTAATACGGTATTGCACAGAGCGTAGAACACGTTCTGCAATCGACTATCCTACGTGATTGTCAGCATCAGTTTGTGTCAGCACTTAAAACGGTTGCCATCTGTCATATGGGTACATCAAAACAGAGCAAAGACAATATTTCCTTTGACACTAATGATGTGTGTTCGTTCTATTATACTTCATATCTGAATAAAGAACTGGAACTTGTGAGGCTTGTATCTCATGATTATAATTAGGAACTATCACTGGTAATGATGAAAGATGACATATTGTTTTAGATTTATTTCCCTCTTCTCTTTCTCACATCCCTGGAACTCTGTTTACAACACTGCTTAAGCTTAAAGTTCATTTGACTTGTCAGTACAGATAGAATTTAGATTTGCAAATTGCAAATGTAATACGCGCTGAATTACATTTACATTTATACATAATTAGTTACTTGCCTGCAACAAATTATCTGCATGAAAATAAAGTGGAAATATGTGAAGAATTGATTGCCTCCTGCTGTCATTAGAGATGATATTTCGAACTTTTGTTGTTTAATCGGGAAAAAAGATGGCATGTGATAAGGCTGTACAATTAATCGGATACTAACCTCGTTCTATTTATACTTCTCACGATCATTAAAATATTTTAATTACAAAAAAACCTGATTTGGCCACACAAGGTGCATGCAAATTCCTGAGCTTGAAAAGGTGAAACAGATGAGGATCAAATGAGTGAATAAAAGAGTCTTCTAGAAGTTTGAGATCTCGCCATAGTTGCTACATTTTATTTGACACAGCGCTAGTATACCTAATCAATAATCACTTTACTCAACAAAAAAGTGAGGACTTATGATTTCTGCGTAAACGTAACCACGGATGGAATCATATAATTCACCAATAAACAGAATCCGATGTTAATATCACTGAAATTGACATAAATATGAGGTAAACGTGTTAAACGTTGCATGTTACTGTGTGGAATTGTTTTCCCAGGATGCAGACGGAAACTCGGAAGGCAAGGTGCAGGTAAGACAATGTTTTATTTTACATAAATGAGACGGGATATAAACAAAAGAGAGCCAGCGGCCCGATAGCAATGTAAGCTATGGAAAAGATGAAGAAGAAGCTCAGCATAGAAGACAAAAGGCAAAGTTTAGCTCAGGAATCAAACAAAGGTATTTATCGTAACTGTTGTGTGAGGCAAACAAAACAGCTAGATGGTGTGTGGCGAAAAACAGGAATACGTAGCTTTCTGATTAGTACCCGGTGTCAGGCTTGCCACTGACAGTTTGTTTGTGTTTTAGTTTTTCCTCTGTGTGTGTTTAGTATTTCCTGTCCTTAGTTCCTGTCAGCACTCCTATTTTGGTTCAGCTTCCTGTTTGTCTCCCTGTGTGCTGTCTTCCCTCAGCTGCGGCTGATTGGCACCTGGCCACAGCTGTGGTCAATCAGCCCGCTCCTATTTTACGTGCTCTGTTCCTCCAGTCAGTGCTGGATTATTGATTTGTCGTTGCCACATGTCGCTCTTGTCATTTTGACTTGTTGTGTCGATGTCATTGTTACAGCTACTACCTGTCGTGCTACTATTTGTCCTTGTCATCGTAGCGGTAAGCTGTTCCTGTTGGCTATTTGTAGTTTGCTTTCTCCTAGCTCTTTTGTTTCGTGTTTTCTTGTTAGCCATTAGCTGTTTCCGTTTTTTCTGTTTCCTGCTAGATACATGTTAGCTTCCACGCTAGGCCTTTTGTTTGTTATCTGCCCACGTGCGCGCTTTTGGTTTGAACCCTTTGTTTGGTTTTGTTCTAGTTTTTTATATTAAAACCATGTTTTCTCACTCCATGCCTGCCTCCATCTCTGCATCTTGGGGTCCGACTAGGGGTGTAACGGTACGTGTATTTGTAATGAACCGTTTCGGTACAGGGGTTTCGGTTCGGTACGAGGGTGTATCGAACAAGTTTGTAGAACTAAAGTCTTAACAAGCTGCTCTGCTTTCTGCCTCTGTCTGAGCAGTGAGCACCCAGCATTGTCCCGCCCACCCACACAACCATCTGATTGGTTACATACAAAGCCAATCGGCAATGCGTATTCAGAGCGATGTGACAGCCAATCAGCAATGCGTGTTCAGAGCGATGTAACAGCCAATCAGCAGTGCGTATTCAGAAAGCATCGAGTCAGTGCTCTGGCGTCGAGATGAGCAGATATGTGTTTTGCAGGTGAGCAGCGGACATCGTACACTCCCCAAATTATAAAAAAACACTTCCCAGTCACAACTATTACAAACATCACTATGAGCCCGTTGACCTTCTAGAAACTTAAACTGCAGCTCAGCTCGCTCATAGTTCTGGGTTGAGGTGAAGGCTAATTAGCTTTTAGCGTTACGTTAGCTGCTTTTGCTGTGTGTGTGTTTGTGTGCGTGTGCGTGTGTGTGCATGCGTGTGTGTGTGTGTGCATGTGTGTGTGTGTATAATAAAAGCCAACTACAGGTTTCCCAAATGCTGTAATAAATCAAGCATGATGAGTTGACTTGAAACTGCTTATGTTGCACTTTTTATATGTAGAAGAAAGGTTTTGCCATTTTATTTAATCAAAGCAACAACTTGAGGCAGTTTAATGTGGATTAACGTGGGTAGAATTATTATAATGTTCCCAATGTTAAAAGTATCAAGCCATTGTTTACAAATTTGGTAAATAAATAACCAAAAAATTTATATTTTGTTGTTTTCTTACTGTACCGAAAATTAACCGAACCGTGACCTCTAAACCGAGGTACGTACCGAAACAAAATTTTTGTGTACCGTTACACCCCTAGATTCGACACCAACAAACTTTGACACCCGGGAGGAAGTGAGCGTCCTGAACACTAATCAGAGGCAGGTGAAACTAATTTGCACACATGGCTGCTAAGACAACCCCAAAGGGTGCTCAAAACAGGAACTGAGGGAGTCAAGAACTAAACACACATGATCTGGGCAACGAATCATGACAAAACACGGTCATTGTAAGGAGACGGATGATTTGATTGGGGAAACAGTGTGCCCGGGACCGCTCATTCATCCCCACAACTCTCATCTCGGTCACTTGAAACTGTGACGGAACTACAAAGCTTAAGTAAGCAAGAACAATTCATACACCCACGACATATCTCATCTGCTTGTGTTGTTGTGAACGGCATCATGGATGTTAGATCAACAAACAAAGAGTAGAGCAGTCGCAACTTGAGAGGCTCTACCTCTTTTTTTTTTTTTAACAGCCTCAAGTTGTCAGCTTGAAGCTCAAAACAGCAGCACACTTGCCGTCTTAACAATACCAGCACCGTGCGTAACATCCAGTCAAACTGTGCCTAACAAAATAAAGGTTTCAAAAAAGTACAAAACAAAAAAGCATGAAGTACTTAAAGCACTTATTGTTACAGTTACAAAATCATATGCTTTGACTTAAAGGCCTACTGAAATGAGATTTTCTTATTTAAACGGGGATAGCAGGTCCATTCTATGTGTCATACTTGATCATTTCGCGATATTGCCATATTTTTGCTGAAAGGATTTAGTAGATAAAATCAACGATGAAGTTCGCAACTTTTGGTCGCTAATAGAAAAGCCCTGCCTTTACCGGAAGTATGTGCGCGTGACGTCACGAGTTGCAGGGCTCCACACATATTCACATTGTTTTTAATGGGAGCCACCAGATGCAAGAGCTATTCGGACCGAGAAAACGACAATTTCCCCATTAATTTGAGCGAGGATGAAAGATTCGTGGATGATGATATTGATAGCGAAGGGCTAGAAAAAAAAAAAAAGTCGATTGCATTGGGACAGATTCAGATGTTTTTAGACACATTTACTAGGATAATTCTGGGAAATCCCTTATCTTTCTATTGTGTTGATAGTGTTTTAGTAAGTTTAATAGGAGGGGTGTGTCCACAGATGTCTTAATTGAGGCCAGTGTCTGAGGGAAGCCGACGGCAGCTGTATGGACGGCACAAGCTCAGCTGATCTCCGGTAAGAGGCGACTTTTCACCACAATTTTCTCACCAAAAACTGCTGGTTGACATTTGGTCGAGATCCATGTTTGCTTGACCGCTCTGATCCATAGTAAAGTTTCACTTCCGGGAATTTTAAACAAGGAGTCACCATGTGTTTGTGTGGCTAAAGGCTAAAGCTTCCCAACTCCATCTTTCTACTTTGACTTCTCCATTATTAATTGAACAAATTGCAAAAGATTCACCAACACAGATGTCCAAAATACTGTGTAATTATGAGGTTAAAGCAGTTGACTTTTAGCCGCGAGTCGTGCAGCGCTAATATTTCCATACAGTCCGTGACGTCACGGGCATGCGTCATCCTTCCGCGACGTTTTCAACAATAAACTCCGCTGGAAATTTAAAATTGCAATTTAGTAAACTAAAAAGGCCGTATTGGCATGTGTTTCAATGTTAATATTTCATCATTGATATATAAACTATCAGACTGCGTGGTCGGTAGTAGTGGGTTTCAGTAGGCCTTTAAAATACTGGTCAAAATTGTCCAAAGATGATAATTTTGCTTTTAATTAACAAATATTTTTAAGTTTAGATCAGTGGATGCCGTTGTGAGTTTGTAAAGCCATTTGAGGCACTTGTGATTACGGGGTAAATAGCTCTTGATTGATTGAATGATTTTAGACAATTTTATTTAAGACACAAAACACACACACACAGGAAAAATAACATTATATATATTTTTTTATAAAATAAGAATAATGATAAATAAAACCGAAAATCTGAATTTTATGTTTTTTTCGTTAACACTTTAATATGGGGAACATATTCACCTTTAATTAGTTGCTTATTAAAATAACAAATACTTAATTTAGAGTAATTCGGACACTGGGGGAAGATAAAACGGTTTGGGTTAGGGTTAGTTAACTCTTAGTTAATGGCTTACTGGTTGTATAATAAGGCCATGCAAATAAAGCATTAATGAGTACTTAATAATGACTAAGTAAGAGCCAATATGTTACTAATTTGTATGTTAATAAGCAACTAATTAATGGTGAATATGTGTCCCCCATTCTAAAGAGTTACATTTTTTTCATAATGCTGCTGTCATTTTATTTGTTGTTACTCATATTTTTATTGTACATGTTATTTATTTTTCACAGTTTTGTACCTGGTTGTTCTTTTCAATTACCGGCATATTCAAAGTTGAATTTTGGGGGACTACAAACATTCATGTTTTTAAATTAATGACTATCGAATAATTATTTCAAAACTAACCAACATAATCATGATTATTATTTTTGCCGTAATCGTCCAGCCCAAGTATGGGACCGAACAAGAAAACGTCTTTGTGTTAAATGTCATTATCTTTCATCCACTCAAACTACTGAAGACAAAGAAACAACATGTGGCGTCAAAATCATAATCAAAACTAAAAAATATTTTGAAACTATTGAAATACCCGTGAGAACAAAAACTCTGTGTATGACTAAGGCAGTGGTTCTTAACCTAGTTGAAGGCACCGAACCCCACCAGTTTCATACGCGCATTCCCCGAACCCTTCTTTAGTGAAAAATAAAATGTTTTTTTTTTTTTCAAATTCAAGACGAAGTAGTATGTTTTTGGTAACACTTTAGTATAGGGGAACATATTCTAAGTAACACAGACTTAATTTAGAGTTATTTGGACACGAGGGGAACATGTTCTAAGTAATAGAATATGATTTATTTGGTTAGGGTTAGAGGGTTAGGGTTATAATAAGGCCATGCCGAATAAGGCATTAATTAGTACTTAATGACTAGTTAAGAACCAATATGTTACTAATTTGCATGTTAATACGCAACTAATTAATGGTGAATATGTTCCCCATACTAAAGTGTTAGCATATTTTTTTTACTGCTGTACAAAATTAACGGTGCATGAACATCACCTTGTTCAAAGAACGAAACTAAGACAGTGCATAAACTCACAACAAATTACACACCTGCAAATCAGTCAGCCGTTGCCGTATCTATAATATGCCAACAGGGAGAAGTTTGTATTTACATGAAGAGTCGGGTGTGTTTTGATCTCCGCCGAACCCCTGAGGTCGACTCACCGAACCCCTAGGGTTCGATCGAACCCTGGTTAAGAACCACTGGACTAAGGCAACAGAATGATGATGCCATTGCTGGCAGGAAGCTTTCAGTAGTGATGCAAACCACCAAAGCCCATCATCCACACGGAGAGAGGCAGCTTGTCAGGGCACAGAGTCAATACCACTTGACTTGTCAGTGTTCAATAAATGATGAGATTGAGTTCAGGGTTGCTAAAATTCAGACCGTCAAAAAGTTGGCATAGACAGAAATGTTCCCCGTCTCAGAGTCAGTTATTGTATGTGCATCCAACTCATTAACGCAGGGAAACAAGGTGTATGTTGTTATAATGGGAGGAGAGCGGCGTATGCTCCTGTGCTACCTTCTGCACCAAGAGTGGAGCCTTCTTGCTCATTATGAACTAATGAGTTGTCTATTAATGAAAATGGAAAGCATTTATTTTGTGAGCACAGAGGGTTCAGCTGGATTAATTACTGCACTACAGCAGCAAAATGAAAACAGCAAGTGCAGCATCAGTCTTGTGTGGCACATTACCCATTAGCCAACTGTTATCTACGGCTGGCGGGTGGCTCTGTGTGACACAAGGCGAAGGAGACGCTATTTGTGCGAACTATAGTCAAACTCCATGTGAAGCCCACTTTAGTCACACAACTAACTCCGGTATGCATTTCTGTATTCTTACTCACTAAAAACCTAAATTATAGTTATCTTAATAATAATTGGTAACACTTTAGTATGGGGATCAAATCCACCATTAATTAGTTGCCTATTAAAGTAAGACATACCTAATTTAGAGTTATTTGGACGCCCGGGGAACATATAAGGGTTAGAGTTAGGGTTACTAATAAGCAATAATTCTGTGGTTATTGAGGAAAGATTTTGAGTTAATGGTCTACTGGTTGTAGAATAAGGCAGAATAAGGCATTAATAAGTATTTAAAGGGGAACATTATCACAATTTCAAAAGGGTTAAAAACAATAAAAATCAGTTCCCAGTGGCTTGTTGTATTTTTTTAAGTTTTTTTCAAAATTTTACCGGTCCCGGAATATCTCTAAAAAAAGCTTTAAAGTGCTTGATTTTGGTTATTTGCGATGCGACTATCCATTTTCCTGTGACGTCATACAGTGCTGCCAATGTAAACAAACAATGGCAGGTACCACAGTGAGATACAGCGACATTAGCTCGGATTCAGACTCGGATTTCAGCGCCTTAAGCGATTCAATAGATTACGCATGTATTGAAACAGATGGTTGGAGTATGAAAGTACTGAAGAAGAAACTGAAACTATTGAGCGGATAGCTATTGACGCTATTCATAGCCATAGCATGGTCGAATAGCTGCGTTAGCATCGCCGGTAAAATGTGCGGACCAAACGATCAGGACTTTCGCATCTCGTGAGCAACTTAAATCCGTCAATTGGTAAGTGTTTTTCTCGCATTAAATGTGGGTGGAAGGAAACTTAATATAGTTGCAAATGCATCCGCAGGTTATCCATACATCTCTGTGCCATGTCTGCTTTAGCACCACCGGTAAATAGCATGTTAGGGGATCCTTTTTTTTTCCCTTTGTCAGGAAAAAGGGAGGTTGTTGTCATGAAAAAGGGAGTTTTTTGCGGTTGGTGCACTAATTGTAAGTGTATATTGTATTTTTTATGTTGATTTAAAAAAAAAATATATATATATGTATATATATATATTTTTTTTTTAATAAAAATGAATTAAAAAATTATTCTGCGGCCCGGTAGCAATCGGGCCACGGCCCGGTGGTTGTGGACCACTGATATAACGTACACTTATTCAGCCTGTTGTTCACTATTCTTTATTTATTTTAAATTGCCCTTCAAATGTCTATTCTTGGTGTTGGATTTTATCAAATAAATTTCCCCCAAAAATGAGACTTATACTCTAGTGCGACTTATATATGTTTTTTTCTGTGAAAACTGTTCGACATCCTTTGAGGATGCGTTGACGTGAACACAACAAAGGTAAGATCTTAAAAGATGGATTTAACAAAAAGGGAGCTCCGGACAGAAATACTGGATCTAATAAAAAGCAAACCAAAAACGCTAGTATGAGAACTAGGATATACAAACAGAAAACTATACTTGGCACGGCACAAAATGTAAAAACAAAAACAATTAGCATGAGAGCTAAGAAAAGGCAGGTGGCTTAGCATGAGAGCGAAAACGACCCAGAGGAAGATGTACCCCCGCGGAAGACGCAGTCACCGGCCACCGGCCACCGGCCACCGAAAGGCACGCCGAGACGAGCAGGAAAGAGGTTGTGGTAGAAATTGGCGTGATCGGCTGGAACGAAAGCATGTTTATTGAATTATTAAACAAGAGTCAAACCTGCTACAATGCGTCTTGGATCGATGGTCACTGCAACCCACACAATGATGGCTGGAGACCTGTCACAGTGTTCTACGTAAATGCAAATAAAATATTGTCCATACGAATAGCTATCGTGACCTCCCTTACCTGTCTTGCCTTCAACCATTTAAAAATGAGAGGGTCTTTTATACGTCAAACACTTTCTTGTAATTTTAAGAAGATCGGCAGTCTGTTTGAGTCAATCTTTGAAATTATAATGTGGTTGTTTCATTGAGAAATGGGATCAGAATCAATGTAATAGTCCACTATTAGCTTGATATCCCAGAGGTCAGTCAGCAGGATGGCATGCCTCAGCTGTGGTCGCCTCAACAGATGGTTTTTGATCAGATATTAAAGCCTGAGCAATGAGGTCGTCCAGCCATCAGCGTTGGGGTCTACCCGAGGGAACAGACCCGTTTGAAGCTCCCGGCTACAGCTCAGCTTCCATCGCCAGGCGACTGGCTCAGAGTCCCAGCCAGACTGCTTAGACATTGGGACATTGACTGACTGTAATTCTTAATCCAAGAAGAACAGGACTGTGATTATTTCCTACCAGTAATGTGCTTTCACTGATTTTTTTTTTTCGGTTTTGAAAATTAATCAGAATAATGTTTGGAAATCAGAGATGGATTTGAAAAGAGGTTTTTGCTCTTATTGTAGAGTACAAAGGTCGATCCCTAAGTAAAAGAGTACTTTTTGTTAAAATTGAAAAATGTCTTTTGGGAGCAAAACAAACTAAATCCTGCTTATACATCCCAATTCATCTATGAATCTGTCTCGTTTACTCAATCAATAAAGCAAAAAAAAAAAAAAAACACTACATCCTTTATTCATCCTCCCCTGTAGTAGTCAAAAATAGCAGGGCTTCAGAAATGACCTTCACTTTAGAGTGGTCCTCCATCAGTCCTCTCTGCCTCCCACAGATCAGACAGGAGTGGTGGCACCCTCCCTCATCTTCTACATTTTACTCTGTCTTTTTAACATCCAAACAGCAGCTGTTCACAGGGAATGTTTCATATTTTATTTTCTGTCCCCATTGTCTTTTGTTTTGTTTTCGTCACCATCATCCCTTATTTTGCACCTATGTTTCTCCCTTCTTGTAGAACAGGCCTGGGCAAATTAAGGCCCGGGGGCCACATGCGGCCCTTTGAGCTTTTCAATCTGGCCCGCCGGACATTCCCAAATATTTTTTTTAGGTCTTTAAGATGGAAAGTGTAGCTGCTATTACAGTATGATGTGCAGTGATGTTTTCTAATGACCGTAAGTCTTCAACTATACAAAGTATTTCAATGGACGGGGCGGAAAGCGTTTCCACAGACATGGAAGGAGATTTTCACAACAAAGTTCTAAAGCTTTGGGATATATCAGATAAATCCGGTTGTAGGTGGGTTTATTGTGAACCCTCCACGTTCATATTTGACTGTTTGTTGCATTCCTGTTGTGTTTCACTTGATTGTAAAATATGTCGATAGAAAGGGGGTGTGACATTCATATTTTGTCAATATTCAGTGTTTTATCGTTCACAGAAAAATGTAAAATTCAATTTCGTTTTTTTAAGGCAGTTTGTCATAACGTCTTGAGCATTCAATCAGACATTATTGTGAAGTTTTGTATTAGTGTCCCTAAAAATAGATATACCGGCCCCCAGACACATGTTTTTCTATAAATGTGACCCCTGGGTCAAAATAATTGCCCACGCCTGCTGTAGAATAAATCTTGGCAGGTGAGTCACTGAATGTGAAGCGTTTGGTCGACGCATCAGCAACAACTCACAGTATTATGATGTGTTTGAGCCTGGAAAATACATCCCAACTACGCCAGGAAGCGGTTAATTCATAAGTAGTTTTTTTTTCCAATATTTGCTATTGTTTTTGGTTGTTTCTTAAAAGCATCCTATTCTTGCAAACTATATCAGTACAAGTCACCAAGAAGTACATAAAGCTGAAGATGATGTAGAGCAGGGGTAGGGAACCTATGGCTCTCGAGCCAGACGTGGCTCTTTTGATGACTGCATCTGACTCTCAGATAAAAATCTCAGCTGAGATCGCTTAACACAATAAATCATGCATAATTCCGCTGGTAATCACAGTGTTAGAAATAATGTTCAAAATATAAAAAAATTATCATGCATTTTAATCCATCTATCCGTTTTCTACCGCACCTGTACAAGACGTCGCATTAATGGTAAGACGTATTCTATCTATTATTAGTTAGTTTCTGAATAACAATGTTATTGAAAAAGAATAAGACACTTATTATACTCTAAAAATGTTGTTATTACTTAAAACTGCACGCATTTAGTTGTATTCAGTGTTAAAGCATATGATATGGCTTTCACGGAAATACATTTGAAAATACTTGGCTTCCCGACCCCTGATGTAGAGGATTAAAATATTTAGTATTTACTTAATTTGGTGGCACAAATATTGCCCTATAAAAATACAAATAACCCAAACTATGTCTAAAAAGAAAAACACAAACAATTACTGCATCTGAAATGGAAAGTGGAAGTGGCTTCAGAAAAAACTACCTCTTAGTCCATAACTGGACCCGGGTCTGGAATTTGGGAGGGTCTGGTCTAAATAGTGCTATTGTTTGGTCAAAGACACATTTAAAAAAGGATTTGAGCTGACATTGCTCTTATGCCAATGTGCTGGATTAAAATCAAATGTGGTCATGCTGGTCAGTTTTAAAATTGTATTTTCAACACAAATGCTTAAAGGCTTACTGAAACCCACTACTACCGACCACGCAGTCTGATAGTTTGTATATCAATGATGAAATATTAACATTGCAACACATGCCAATACGGCCGGTTTAGTCTACTAAATTGCAATTTTAAATTTCCCGCGGAGTTTCTTGTTGAAAACGTGGCGGAATGATGACGCGTATGATGACGCTTGTTTGGTTGGAGGGGACAAATAAGCTAAGCACCACTTACGGCTAAAAGTCGTCTCTTTTAATTGCATAATTACACAGTAATTTGGACATCTGTGTTGCTGAATCTTTTGCAATTTGTTCAATTAATAATGGAGACTATAAATAACAATGCTGTTGGTGGAAAGCGGTGGATTGCAGCTGTCTTTATTAGCACAGAGACACAGCCGGTGTTTCTTTGTTTGTTGTGAAACTTTAACACAGAGCGGTCAAGCCAACATGTTTCTCTACGTCAACCAGCATGTTTTTGGATGGGAAAATTGTGATGTATATCTTACCGGAGACATCAGTGGATTATGCGTCCTCCTGCAGTAGCTGTCAAAAAAGGCAGCTGTGAGCTTGGCTCCTCGGCTTCTCTCTGAGACACTGGCGTGTTCACCGCTGCCATCCGACTTTGAGGTATGTCTTTACAATCTCACTAAAACACTATTAAAACAATAAGCAGATAAGGGATCTTCCAGAATTATCCGGAACCGTCGCTTTTTTTTTTTTTCTAGTCCTTTGCTATCAATATCCTCATCCACAAATCTTTCATCCTCGCTCAAATTAACGGGGAAATTGTCGCTTTCTCGGTCCGAATAGCTCTTACTGCTGGTGGCTCACATTATAAACAACGTGAGGATGTGAGGAGCCCTCACCGGTGACATCACGTGCACATACTTCCGGTAAAGGCAAGGCTTTTTTATTAGCGACCAAAAGTTGCGAACTTGATCGTCGATGTTCTCTACTAAATCCTTTCAGCAAAAATATGGCGATATAGCGAAATGACCAAGTATGACACATAGAATGGACCTGCTATCCCCGTTTAAATAAGAACATCTCATTTCAGTAGGCCTTTAATAGTGTATTGTTATTCTCAACCTGATTCACTTTTAAATTGTGTTTGCTTGAAACAATAGCAGATGTGTTTAAACTATGAAAGTCTAAGATAAATGTCCTTACAATATGTTGCTAAACTTAAAAAAAAAAAAAAAAGGTTCCCAGTCTTGAAATTTACATTTTGAAACAGTGCAGTGTGCAACAATAAAAATGAATAAGATATAATGTTTCTACTGAGGGCATGTATAGTACAGTATTAGTGCAAGAGTGCATTGAGGTGAATTGCTGCATTCCTAACTAACCACACAACTATTCAGTACATAACTTGTCATTTTCACCCGGAGTGGGTTTCTGTAAAACCTCAATAATAATATAAAATAGGATTCAGAGTAGAAAAAAGCCGGAGGCAACAAATCACATTTCCTAACTTATCCATTCATTCACATCCTACAAAATCCTTCCTACAGCATTATGATCTTATTTTAAAGCTGGAAGCTTGTTCTCCTGGTGCCCTCACTGTATGTACATACCGTATATAAAAACTGGGAAACACTTTAGTATGGGGAACACATATTCACCATTAATTAGTTCCTTATTAACATGCAAAATAGTAACATGGTGTCTCTTAATTAGTCATGATTAAGTATGGATTAATGCCTTATTCTGCATGGCCTTATTATACAACCACTAAACTGCAAGATCAGTAAGCTCCAGATTGTCCAGAATAGGGCAGCAAGGCTGGTTCTGGGTTGTTTACTAAGAACCAATGTAAACCAAATACATGCTTCTCTTTCCTGGCTAACAGTGCAGAACAGGTTGTCAGCTAATACTCTTATTTTCTTCAAATCAGTAACCGGTAGTAAAACTCCTGCTTTTCTCATGGCCCAAATAGTTCACAGTGGCACTATGCACAATCATAATACCAGGGCGTCTAGTGTGGGGTATTTTGTACTCCCTCGTCCCAGGAAGAATGCTTTGCGGAAATTTTTCATTTATAGATCTGTATCCCTCTGGAATAACCTGGCTCAAATTCTCACCGGCACTGAAAGTAAACAGCTTTTTAAAATGAAAGTAATATTTTATCTGAGTTTTTAAATGACTTTGCTCGTTGATGATTTTTTTTATGTTTGGTTTTATATTGTGTAGTTATATTTATATGGTAATTATTATTCTGTGACTGTAAATAGTTTGCCTGTTTTTTTATTGATTCTTTTATTTATTTTTTATTTTTTTGTCTGTATTGCGTAGTTACAATTATATGCTTTTACTTTTAATTGTGTTCAGTTGTGGACCCCAGGAAGACTAGTGGGTTGTTGTGGCAACCAGCTAATGGGGAGCTTTAATAAAAATCTAAATCAAATTAAGCCAGTAAGTCTTCCCTCAATAACCTCAGAATTATTCTTTATCAAAGTGAAGTGAATCATATTTATATAGCGCATTTCTCAAGTGACTCAAAGCGCTTTACATAGTGAAACCCAATATCCAAGTTACATTTAAACCAGTGTGGGTGGCACTGGGAGCAGGTGGGTAAAGTGTCTTGCCCAAGGACACAATGGCAGTGACTAGGATGGCACAAGCTGGAATCGAACCTGCAACTCTCAAGTTGCTGGCACGGCCACTCTGCCAACCGAGCTATGCCGCCCCCAATAACACTACCCTTAACCCTAACCCATGTATTTTCCCCTCGTGTCCAAATAACTCTAAATTAAGTCTTTGTTACTTTAATAAGCAGCTATTTAATGGTGAATATGTTCCCCGTAGTAAAGTGTTACCAAAAACTGTTGGTGACATACAAAATGAGTGATGTGTACGGGTTATTATTGTATTATTATTGTTTAACATAAATAAGCATCAACATGTTATATATATATATATATATATATATATATATATATATATATATATATATTCTGTCTAATAACACAGGTTTGGTGTAATAGAAAAGTGAAGTGAATTAAATGTATATAGCGCTTTTTCTCTAGTGACTCAAAGCGCTTTACATAGTGAAACCCATTAACAGTGTGGGTCAAAAGGTTCAGAGAATCTGGAGAAATCACTGCACGTAAGCGATGATATAACAGACCTTCGTTGCCTCAGGCGGTACTGCATCAAAAAGCGATATTAGTGTGTAAATGATATCACCACATGGGCTCAGGAACACTTCATAAAACCACTGTCAATAACTACAGTTTTTTGCTACATCTGTAAGTGCAAGTTAAAACTGCTATGCAAAGCCAAAGCCATTTATCAACGAAAATGGTATATATATATATATATATATATATATATATATATATATATATATATATATATATATATATATAAAACTGCTATGCAAAGCCAAAGCCATTTATCAACGAAAATGGTATATATATATATATATATATATATATATATATATATATATATATATATATATATATATATATGTATATATATATATATATATATATATATATATATCTCCTCTCTGAGCTGCAACCTTATCGTGGTAGAGGAGTTTGCGTGTCCCAATGATCCTAGGAGCTATGTTGTCCGGGGGCATAAAGCCCCCTGGTAGGGTCTCCCAAGGCAAACAGGTTCTAGGTGAGGGATCAGACAAAGAGCAGCTCAAAGACCTTTATGAAGAAGAAACATCATGGACCCAGATTTCCCTCGCCCGGACGCGGGTCACCGGGGCCCCCCTCTGGAGCCAGGCCCGGAGGTGGGGCACGATGGCGAGCGCCTGGTGGCCGGGCCTGTTCCCATGGGGCCCGGCCGGGCACAGCCCGAAGAGGCAACGTGGGTCACCCCTCCAATGGGCTCACCACCCATAGCAGGGGCCATAGAGGTCGGGTGCATTGTGAGCAGGGCGACAGCCGAAGGCAGGGCACTTGGCGGTCCGATCCTCGGCTACAGAAGCTAGCTCTTGGGACGTGGAACGTCACGTCACTGGGGGGGAAAGAGCCTGAGCTAGTGCGCGAAGTCGAGAAATTCCGGCTGGATATAGTCGGACTCACTTCGACGCACAGCAAGGGCTCTGGAATCACTTCTCTCGAGAGGGACTGGACCCTCTTCCACTCTGGCGTTGCCGGCAGTGAGAGGCGACGGGCTGGGGTGGCAATTCTTGTTTCCCCCCGGCTCAAAGCCTGTACGTTGGAGTTCAACCCGGTGGACGAAAGGGTAGCCTCCCTCCGCCTTCGGGTGGGGGGACGGGTCCTGACTGTTGTTTGTGCTTATGCACCAAACAGCAGTTCAGAGTACCCACCCTTTTTGGGAACGCTCGAGGGAGTACTGGAAAGTGCTCCCCCGGGTGATTCCC
Organism: Nerophis ophidion; assembly: GCF_033978795.1. Lineage (NCBI taxonomy): Eukaryota > Metazoa > Chordata > Actinopteri > Syngnathiformes > Syngnathidae > Nerophis > Nerophis ophidion. The sequence goes on from NC_084616.1 coordinate 62,909,762, forward strand.
TTGTCCTACTGGGAGACTTCAACGCTCACGTTGGCAACGACAGTGAAACCTGGAGAGGCGTGATTGGGAAGAATGGCCGCCCGGATCTGAACCCGAGTGGTGTTTTGTTATTGGACTTTTGTGCTCGTCACAGTTTGTCCATAACAAACACCATGTTCAAACATAAGGGTGTCCATATGTGCACTTGGCACCAGGACACCCTAGGCCGCAGTTCCATGATCGACTTTGTAGTTGTGTCATCGGATTTGCGGCCTCATGTTATGGACACTCGGGTGAAGAGAGGGGCGGAACTTTCTACCGATCACCACCTGGTGGTGAGTTGGCTGCGATGGTGGGGGAGGATGCCGGACAGACCTGGGAGGCCCAAACGCATTGTGAGGGTCTGCTGGGAACGTCTGGCAGAGTCTCCTGTCAGACAAAGTTTCAATTCCCACCTCCGGAAGAACTTTGAACATGTCACGAGGGAGGTGCTGGACATTGAGTCCGAGTGGACCATGTTCCGCACCTCTATTGTCGAGGCGGCAGATCGGAGCTGCGGTCGCAAGGTAGTTGGTGCCTGTCGGGGCGGAAATCCTAAAACCCCTTGGTGGACACCAGCGGTGAGGGATGCCGTCAAGCTGAAGAAGGAGTCCTATCGGGTCCTTTTGGCTCATAGGACTCCGGAGGCAGTGGACAGGTACCGACAGGCCAAGCGGTGTGCAGCTTCAGCGGTCGCGGAGGCAAAAACTCGGACATGGGAAGAGTTCGGGGAAGCCATGGAAAACGACTTCCGGACGGCTTCGAAGCGATTCTGGACCACCGTCCGCCGCCTCAGGAAGGGGAAGCAGTGCACTATCAACACCGTGTATGGTGCGGATGGTGTTCTGCTGACCTCGACTGCGGATGTTGTGGATCGGTGGAAGGAATACTTCGAAGACCTCCTCAATCCCACCAACACGTCTTCCTATGAGGAAGCAGTGCCTGGGGAATCTGTGGTGGACTCTCCTATTTCTGGGGCTGAGGTCGCTGAGGTAGTTAAAAAGCTCCTCGGTGGCAAGGCCCCAGGGGTGGACGAGATCCGCCCGGAGTTCCTTAAGGCTCTGGATGCTGTGGGGCTGTCTTGGTTGACAAGACTTTGCAGCATCGCGTGGACATCGGGGGCGGTACCTCTGGATTGGCAGACCGGGGTGGTGGTTCCTCTCTTTAAGAAGGGGGACCGGAGGGTGTGTTCCAACTATCGTGGGATCACACTCCTCAGCCTTCCCGGTAAGGTTTATTCAGGTGTACTGGAGAGGAGGCTACGTCGGATAGTCGAACCTCGGATTCAGGAGGAACAGTGTGGTTTTCGTCCTGGTCGTGGAACTGTGGACCAGCTCTATACTCTCGGCAGGGTTCTTGAGGGTGCATGGGAGTTTGCCCAACCAGTCTACATGTGCTTTGTGGACTTGGAGAAGGCATTCGACCGTGTCCCTCGGGAAGTCCTGTGGGGAGTGCTCAGAGAGTATGGGGTATCGGACTGTCTTATTGTGGCGGTCCGTTCCCTGTATGATCAGTGTCAGAGCTTGGTCCGCATTGCCGGCAGTAAGTCGAACACATTTCCAGTGAGGGTTGGACTCCGCCAAGGCTGTCCTTTGTCACCGATTCTGTTCATAACTTTTATGGACAGAATTTCTAGGCGCAGTCAAGGCGTTGAGGGGTTCCGGTTTGGTAACCGCAGGATTAGGTCTCTGCTTTTTGCAGATGATGTGGTCCTGATGGCTTCATCTGACCGGGATCTTCAGCTCTCGCTGGATCGGTTCGCAGCCGAGTGTGAAGCGACCGGAATGAAAATCAGCACCTCCAAGTCCGAGTCCATGGTTCTCGCCCGGAAAAGGGTGGAGTGCCATCTCCGGGTTGGGGAGGAGACCCTGCCCCAAGTGGAGGAGTTCAAGTACCTAGGAGTCTTGTTCACGAGTGAGGGAAGAGTGGATCGTGAGATCGACAGGCGGATCGGTGCGGCGTCTTCAGTAATGCGGACGTTGTACCGATCCGTTGTGGTGAAGAAGGAGCTGAGCCGGAAGGCAAATCTCTCAATTTACCGGTCGATCTACGTTCCCATCCTCACCTATGGTCATGAGCTTTGGGTCATGACCGAAAGGATAAGATCACGGGTACAAGCGGCCGAAATGAGTTTCCTCCGCCTTGTGGCGGGGCTCTCCCTTAGAGATAGGGTGAGAAGCTCTGCCATCCGGGAGGAACTCAAAGTAAAGCCGCTGCTCCTTCACATCGAGAGGAGCCAGATGAGGTGGTTCGGGCATCTGGTCAGGATGCCACCCGAACGCCTCCCTAGGGAGGTGTTTAGGGCACGTCCAACCGGTAGGAGGCCACGGGGAAGACCCAGGACACGTTGGGAAGACTATGTCTCCCGGCTGGCCTGGGAACGCCTCGGGATCCCCCGGGAAGAGCTAGACGAAGTGGCTGGGGAGAGGGAAGTCTGGGTTTCCCTGCTTAGGCTGTTGCCCCCGCGACCCGACCTCGGATAAGCGGAAGATGATGGATGGATGGATGGATGGATGGATATATATATCTGAGGTCCTTCCCAAGGTTTCTCATTATCCAATTGGGTTGAGTTTTTTCTTGCCCGGATGTGGTCTGTGAAGCCCTTTGATTGAATTTTGATAATTGATTGATTTTGGACTTTTATGTGGTGCAACAAGAATGCAGGGCATTGACACACAGTGACTATTGACTACATGGAGGCTATCATATCTGTGATTGTCTTCTCCAACATTACACATTCTCATCAAAATCAATAACTTTTTATGTGAGCCTACTAACAATGTTTTATATTCACAATTATATTCAGGCAGCAGCAGATTACACAGCTGCTCCCTAAAATCATCTTCAATCAGTAGGAAATCCAGCAACACATCGTAACTGTTCAAAACATTTTGCCAAAGGCTGGTAATACTATTCCTGTGACTGTTGAGCAGCTGACCATTACGTGACGGGCCAAATTGGTGTCCTTGGAATCATTCTATTTTGAGGCTCCCTTCCCTGTTGAAGTTTTTTTTTTTTTTAATTTTTATATTTATGTCAAACAATTTTTTTACTGTACTGTACTTTGTACTTTATATTGAATGTAATTTGATGCATGTTCTGTACTAAAACAAACATCCATCCATCCATCCATCCATCTTCCTCCGCTTATCCGAGGTCGGGTCGCGGGGGCAGCAGCCTAAGTAGGGAAGCCCAGACTTCCCTCTCCCCAGCCACTTCGTCCAGCTCTTCCCGGGGTATCCCGAGGCGTTCCCAGGCCAGTCGGGAGACATAGTCTTCCCAACGTGTCCTGGGTCTTCCCCGTGGCCTCCTAACGGTTGGACGTGACTTAAACACCTCCCTAGGGAGGCGTTCGGGTGGCATCCTGACCAGATGCCCGAGCCACCTCATCTGGCTCCTCTCGATGTGGAGGAGCAGCGGCTTTACTTTGAGCAGAGTTTCTCACCCTATCTCTAAGGGAGAGCCCCGCCACACAGCGGAGGAAACTCATTTCGGCCGCTTGTACCCATGATCTTATCCTTTCGGTCATAACCCAAAGTTCATGACCATATGTGAGGATGGGAACGTAGATCGACCGGTAAATTGAGAGCTTTGCCTTCCGGCTCAGCTCCTTCTTCACCACAACGGATCGGTACAACGTCCGCATTACTGAAGACGCTGAACCGATCCGCCTGTCGATCTCACGATCCACTCTTCCCCCACTCGTGAACAAGACTCCTAGGTACTTGAACTCCTCCACTTGGGGCAGGGTCTCCTCCCCAACTAAAACAAACAAAAATAAACTATTAGATAAATTGTTCAATATTTTATGTCTTTAACGCGAAATACCACATTTTGGTAACGGAAACACAATCCTGACTGAGATTCAATCCCTGCATAACACATTACTAACCCAGCACTATCACTGACAATGTGGAGACAATAAGAATTTTTGGGAGAAATTTGCCATTAAAGTCATCCTTTTCTACATTGCGCTTCAACTATTGATTGGATTGTACATTTTTTTCAGCATATTCTTTAATATTTGTGCCCTTAATTACGTATTTTCAAGGATACAGATGGCTAAAAGGGGTTAAAATACCAAAACTCTGTAAGAAACCAGACCAATCAGAAACCGCTGTTCAGTATCATGGCCACTGATTGGCTAAGCCTCAGAAAGCATTGGTATAATGCAGTGGTTCTACATATTTGTTCCACTACATATTTTTTAATTCAAGTACCCCCTAATCAGAGAAAATATTTCTTGGTTGAAAAAAGAGATAAAGAAGTAAAATACAGCACTATGTCATCCGTTTCTGATTTATTAAATTGTATAACAGTGCAAAATATTTCTCATTTGTAGTGGTCTTTCTTGAATTGTCTGGAAAAAATGATATAAAAATAACTAAAAATGTGTTTAAAAATAAACAAGTGATTCAATATCAATAAAGATTTTTACACATAGAAGTAATCATCAACTTAAAGTGCCCTCTTTGGGGATTGTAATAGAGATCCATCTGAAGTCATGAACTTAATTCTAAAAATTTCTTCACAAAAAGAAGAAATATTTAACATCAATATTTATGGAACATGTACACAAAAAAATCTAGCTGTCAACACTGAATATTGCATTGTTGCATTTATTTTCACAGTTTATGAACTTAAATTCATATTTTGTTGAAGTATTATTCAATAAATATATTTATAAAGGATTTTTGAATTGTTGCTATTTTTAGAATATTTTTTAAAACATTTCACGTAACCTTTGGCATACCTTCAAGTACAACCCGGGGGTACGCATACCCCTATTTTAGAACCACTGGTTTAATGGATAAAAAAAAAGTTTAAAAGGTGATTTAAAGGTGTTTTTTCATTACTAAAGGGAAGTTTCTTTATGCTCTAATTATAAAACATAATACATTTATAATAAATGACTCCTCTTTCCCTGAGATCAGTAAGTTGTGAGATCAAACCCTGGCCGATGGGACCCATTACTTCCCTGCTCTGCACTCAGCATCAAGGGATGGAAATGGTGGTTAAATCACCAAAATGATTCCCGAGCGCGGCTACCGCTGCTGCTCACTGCTCCCCTCACCTCCCAGGGTGTGGAACAAGGGGATGGGTCAAATGCAGAGGTTAATTTCACCCCACCTAGTGTGTGTGTGACCATCAGTGGTATTTTAACTTAAACCAGCAGTAGTATAGAACAAAGGGGATGTACAAAAACTTTATAACGGCCATGTCTGGAAACAATTAACAGCAAAAAAACAAGGCACGGTTGTACATTCCTAATAATGACAGAGCAGGAAGGGACTAAGAAAACATTTGTTGTAAAAGCACATGTTTTGCCAAAGATTGCATGCCATAGATTGTGGAGTTGTTTGGATCCATGAACCCTTAATAGAAAAAAAAGGGCACATTTTTACATTTCTGATGTTGAAAAGTGAAAGAGAAGATGTTGTCAGCTGGGATTGATCTTCATTTGCATTCATTCATGAGTTATTGCTTTGAGCTCAGTGCTGCATACTGATAAATGCATGCTATATATTTACTTTATAATCATCCCCACACACATTCATCCTTAATAACTTTTACTTTTGAATCAAATTACTTGTTTTTTTTCCACTACATATTAGAGCCACAGCGGCCTGGTCAAAGATCTTGGACTAATTAACTCCCTGCCTGTAGACAGCTGCAAGTTGCTGCTGTGAAGTAAAGACAAATTATTTAGACATTGTGGACATCTGCAGGACTGTATGCCCAGTTGCAAAATGATCCAAGTTATAAACCATGAATAAATACAAATGATACTTTCCTGAATGAAGTGAAAAATAAAAGGTGGCTAACTCACCAAGATAACGTATAGATCAGTGGTTCTCAACCTTTTTTCAGTGATGTACCCCCTGTGAACATTGTTTTAATTCAAGTACCCCCTAATCAGAGCAAAGCGTTTTTGGTTGAAAAAAAAGAGATAAAGAAGTAAAATACAGCACTATGTCATCAGTTTGTGATTTATCAAATTGTATAACAGTGCAAAATATTGCTCATTTGTAGTGATCTTTCTTGAACTATTTGGGGAAAAAAAACAACTAAAAACTTGTTGAAAAATAAACAAGTGATTCAATTATGAATAAAGATTCCTACACATAGAAGTAATCATCAACTTAAAGTGCCCTCTTTGGGGATTGTAATAGAGATCCATCTGGATTCTTAATTCTAAGCATTTCTTCACGAAAAAGAAATCTTTAACATCAATATTTATGGAACATGTCCACAAAAAATCTAGCTGACAACACTGAATATTGCATTGTTGTATTTCTTTTCACAGTTTATGAACTTACATTCATATATTGTTGAAGTATTATTCAATAAATATACGTATAAAGTGATTTTGAATTGTTGCTATTTTTAAAATATAAAAAAAAAAATCTCACGTACCTCTTGGCATACCTACGAGTACCTCCAGGGGTACGCGTACCCCCATTTGAGAACCACTGGTATTGAATAATAGTATGTGCAAACACATTGTACTTCTAATCCAGTGGTTCTCAAATGGGGGTACACGTACCCCTGGGGGTACTTGAAGGTATGCCAAAGGGTATGTGAGATTTTTAAAAAATATTCTAAAAATAGCAACAATTCAAAAATCCTTTACAAATATATTTATTCAACAAAATATGAATGTAACTTCATAAACTGTGAAAAGAAATACAACAATGCAATATTCAGTGTTGACAGCTAGATTTTTTTGTGGACATGTTCCATAAATATTGATGTTAAAGATTTATTTTTTGTGAAGAAATGTCTAGAATTAAGTTCATGAATCCAAATTGATCTTTATTACAATCCCCAAAGAGGGCACTTTAAGTTGATTATTACGTCTATTTGTAGAAATCTTTATTTAAAATTGAATCACTTGTTTATTTTTCAACAAATTTTTTGTTTTTTTTATATCTTTTTTTCCAAATAGTTCAAGAAAGACCACTACAATTGAGAAAAATTTTGCTCTGTTATACAATATAATAAATCAGAAACTGATGACATAGTGCTGTATTTTACTTCTTTATCTCATTTTTTCAACCAAAAATGCTTTGCTCTGATTAGGGGGTACTTGAATTAAAAACATGTTCACGGGGGGTACATCACTGAAAAAAGGTTGAGAACCACTAATCAGCCGCCCTAAAAATATGACACCACTTTAACAATCAAATAAGGTTCTTTTCAGGGTTTAACTTGGCCCTTTTGAAAAAACATTATTTCACATCTTCACATAATCCACACTTTCATTGATTATTATATGCTATGCTGTAGCAATTATCAAGCAAACCTTTGTAAATCAACATCATCATGTTAAAATAATGCATTACATGCATGTTTTCTGACATTTCCCTTTCAATTTTGGTTGGCAAATGACACCTGCACACTTCATAAATTTAAGTAGGCTGCATCGAAGCCAGAAACACTTGAAAACACTGCCCCTTCGGGTTCTTATCGAAATAGATTTTATTCACAACATCAAATTATCACATGCACATTTTAAAGTGTGCCAACTTGTCTGGAATTACAGAGGCAGGCACAGCTTTTATGCAAATGGCAGTTGTATAAACTAAAATTGCAATGCTCGGAGTCAATTCGATAGGAGCTGAAAGCCATTACAACGCTGTCATTAACACAGTTGCCACGCATACAATTATGATCATGACAATAAGCAAAAAGCTGTTACATTTGAGGGGGGAAGGAAAAAAAAGTACTAAATAAATATACTAAAAAGTGGGGGGGAAATGGATTTGATAAAAACAAGTTGCAACTTTGTACCATTGTTGTCATCTTTGCTTAGTTTTAAAAAAAGGTGTAAAGATTTTTCACTGGGCTTCAACAGCCAATAAAGCTAAAATAATAAACCCCAACTACTTATGGATACACACTCAATACAAATGTAAATGCAGCCCTTTTGTTTTTTTCTCCCAAGAATGTTTTGGTACCATTGTTGTCTAGTGGCTGCGGAGCTATGGTATGGGCAGATGTATGCTAAGGACAATTAGATGAGACAATTCCTGAAGGAATTGCGTGTGAATGCTCCAATACTAAAGTTGAACAAAAATACTGGATTTTTTTTAGAATTGTTGGAAGTAGAGCACACAATTCCCAAACAGGCTGAATATTTTAAAGTTGGAACTGTAACGTCTGATTGGCATAGCGATGTCGGGTTCGTTCCTCCAAGGATGCGTTGGCAAGAACACAGCAAAAGGTAAGAAATAAAGATTTATTAAACTCAAAACAGGCTAGAACAAAAACACTGGTGCGAATAGAAAAAGGTAAACAAATGGCGCTAGGGAAAACAAACCATTAGCATGAGAGCTAGAATAAAACAAAGGTGTAGCGTGTAAGATAGCCAGAATATTCATACAGAGCAGTCGTCACTTGTTGCACGAAGGCAAATTAGGAACCCAGAATGAAGAACGGGGGCGAGCTTAAATAAGGGAGGTGATTACACGAAACAGGTGGGCGTAGACAACAAGGGGCAGGTGAACTAAAGAGCTACCATGGTGACGGACTAAACAGGAAATAAGGAGGTCGAACTACAAAATGTGATACAGAAAAGAATCAAAACTACAAAATGGAACGATCCGAGCAGCGGATCGCAACAGGAACCGTTTGAATCAGATGAAAAATGCGGGAGTAGTGGAACTTTGAAGAATGTCCACTGATTTCAATGGGAATTTCCAAAAATGTGGGAATTTTGGGAAAACCAGGAGTTTTTAATATATTTTTTTAAATGGTAAACAACTTGAATGGTCTGAATAAGTTGAAATGGTTGGTGATAGAATTTTTCAAATCGGTTAACATGTTGAATTGAGAAATGGTACTACGGAATTCCTGGAATTTTAGTAAAACCGGGAATTTTTCCAGTTCAAAAACAACTTCAATTTGTGTCCTAATTAAGAGGAATGTTTTGACGGTGGAATGGTTGAAGTTGGTTGAAAAATGTGTGAGGGGTAGTCCCCATAAAAAATGGTGGAAATAGGTCTTTTGAAAACCAGGAATTCTGGAAAATTCGGGAATTTTTTGGAACTTGGAAAAATTATAGTTGGACTTCCCAGAATGGTGGAATGTGTTGAAGGTAGAATGGTTTGAATTGGTTGAAAAATGTCCAATTACCGTATTTTTCGGACTATAAGTCACAGTTTTTTTCATAGTTTGGCCAGGGGTGCGACTTATACTCAGGAGCGAGTTATGTGTGAAATTATTAACACATTACCATAAAATATCAAATAATATTATTTAGCTCATTCACATAAGAGACTTGACGTATAAGATTTCATGGGATTTATCGATTAGGAGTGACAGATTGTTTGGTAAACGTATAGCATGTTCTATATGTTATAGTTATTTGAATGACTCTTACCATAATGTTACGTTAACATGCCAGGCACCTTCTCAGTTGGTTATTTATGCGTCATATAACGTATACTTATTCAGCCTGCTGTTCACTATTCTTTATTTATTTTAAATTGCCTTTCAAATATATATTCTTGGTGTTGGGTTTTATCAAATAAATTTCCCCCCAAAATGCAACTTATACTCCAGTGCGACATATATATGTTTTTTTTCTTCTTTATTATGTATTTTCGGCAGGTGCGACTTATACTCCGAAAAATACGGTAATTTTGAAGGGGAAAAATGTCACGGAAAACCTAGAATTCCGGGAAATCTGGGAATTTGTCAATGGAAAGCCCATGATTCCCGAATAGGCTGAACAGTTTGAAAATGGAACGGTTTGAATCGGGGAAAACATGTGGAAGGTAGAGCTCGCCAAAATCCGGAGAAGAAGAAGTAGAGGAATAATAATAAATAAATGAATTTTGCTACAGAAAACCATATGTTTGAATGCTTTGGAGCATTCACACAAGGAACACAGGCGTATTTTACTTATTTATTTTGGATGCACAGACTTAAAACCCCCACCCATTAAAGTACAAACTAAAGTATAACTGTGCATTTTGTAATGACCTTTAATATTGGTGAGCCTCATGCATACCTGTGCACTAGAGATGCGCGAATAGGCAATTATATCATCCGCAACCGCATTACAAAAGTCGTCATCCACCCGCCATCCACCCGAACCAACATTTTATCAAAGCCTCAACCGCCCGCCACCCGCCCCTTGTTATATATCTAATATAGACGATGCAAGGCATTAGTGAGGTTAGAAAGTGTAACTCCCTCCAAATAGCACAGACACAATGGCTTTTTTGAACTGATTTATTTGAAGGCTTCCTTTCCCTTCAAATTCACCATGAAAACTGTATTAAATAAAGCACGTTACAAACGTAAAAATAATAACATGCACAGCATGTGGATCAAACATTTTACCAAGTAAAATACCAAGAAATGACATACAAATACCTCGTTGGCCTACATGCTTCTTTTAGGAGGAAATTGTGATCTTCTGGCTCTTATAGCCCAAACGCTTAAAGTCCTTGTGACACTTGTTGGTCTTTGTTACAATCAGTTGCTTTCTTTCTCCCTTCTCATGCATCAAAAAAATGTGTACTCATACCCGGAAGTAGCTTCCTTACATCCGTCCACAGACCAAACGAGACACTTCAAAATAAAAGTATGCCCACATACTGTTTCAAAGAGTGCTGCTCGTTTTTCGTATGTGGGCAACAACATTTAACTATTTATAAATGGTTGATTTCTATAGGCTAGTAAGGTAAAGTGTTGTACCTGACAAGTTTGGGCTACCTTGCTTCTGCAGCCTTCATCAGAGGTGTCACGTGATGTTAGTGTGACGTTGTCTGTGACGTGTTATATGGATTGTTTTGATTGATACTTTTATTAGTAGATTGCACAGTTCAGTACATATTCCATACATTTGACCACTAAATGGTAAAACCCGAATAAGTTTTTCAACTTGTTTAAGTCGGGATCCACGTTAATCAATTCATGGTAAAAAAGTGAGTTCCCTGACCGGGAATCGAATCCGGGCCGCGGTGGTGAGAGCGCCGAATCCCAACCACTAGACCAGGGGTTGGGAACCTTTTTGGCTGAGAGAGTCATGAAAGCCATCCATCCATCCATCCATCCATCATCTTCCGCTTATCCGAGGTCGGGTCGCGGGGGCAACAGCCTAAGCAGGGAAACCCAGACTTCCCTCTCCCCAGCCACTTCGTCTAGCTCTTCCCGGGGAATCCCGAGGCGTTCCCAGGCCAGCCGGGAGACATAGTCTTCCCAACGTGTCCTGGGTCTTCCCCGTGGCCTCCTACCGGTTGGACGTGCCCTAAACACCTCCCTAGGGAGGCGTTCGGGTGGCATCCTGACCAGATGCCCGAACCACCTCATCTGGCTCCTCTCGATGTGAAGGAGCAGCGGCTTTACTTTGAGTCCCTCCCGGATGGCAGAGCTTCTCACCTTATCTCTAAGGGAGAGCCCCGCCACACGGCGGAGGAAACTCATTTCGGCCGCTTGTACCCGTGATCTTATCCTTTCGGTCATGACCCAAAGCTCATGACCATAGGTGAGGATGGGAATGTAGATCGACCGGTAAATTGAGAGCTTTGCCTTCCGGCTCAGTTCCTCCTTCACCACAACAGATTGGTACAACGTCCGCATTACTGAAGACGCCGCACCGATCCGCCTGTCGATCTCACGATCCACTCTTCCCTCACTCGTGAACAAGACTGTCATGAAAGCCAAATATTTCAAAATGTATTTCCATGAGAGCCATATAATATTTTTTAACACTGAATACAACTAAATGCGTGCATTTTTAAGTAAGACCAACATTTTTAGGGTGTAATGAGTTGGGGCAGTATAGTTCGGTTGGTAGAACGGCCGTTCCAGTAACTTGGGGGTTGCAGGTTCGATCCCCACTTCTGCCATTCTAGTCCCTGCAGTTGTGTCCTTTACCCACTTGCTCCCAGTGCCACCCACACTGGTGTGAATGTAAAAATTAGATATTAGGTTTCACCATGTAAAGCGCTTTGAGTCACTAGAGAAAAAGCGCTATATACTTCACTTCTTAGTCTTTTTAATAACATTGTTATTCTAAAGCTAACCAATAATAAATATAACACTTCTTACCATTAAAATGCAACTTATTGAACAGGTGTGATGGACAATGAATGGTTGGATTAAAATGCATGAGAATGTTTAATAATTTGAACATTATTTTTAACACTGTGATTACCAGCAGAATTATTCATTACTTATCGTTTTAAGCAATGTCAGCTAAGATTTATCTGAGAGCCAGATGCAGTCATCAAAAGTGCCACATCTGGCTCTAGAGCCATAGGTTCCCTACCCCTGCACTAGACTGTACCATCAAGTACTGTCAGGTACGTACAGCACTCTACCTTACTAACCTATATAAATCAACCATTTATAAATACACGTCGGTAGGCTAAATGAACCTCTTCAACATAACATTTAACTATGTATATCTATTTCCGAATTGGTTCAAACGCCACCCGCCCGAATCTATTTAAAATCTATTTTTTCGTCATGTCACCCGCCCGACCCGCGTTTTATCCGCGGACTCCGCAGTTGTGACCGCAAACCGCGCATCTCTACTGTGCACTCATCTGATTGATTGAACTTGTTGATGGAGAAGTGCTTAGCTGGACTTCAACATTATTTGAGAAGAATAAGGTTTTTTTTGTCCATGAAAAACACATTTGTGTTGGGCAACTTTTTTGACACTGGATGCCATTTACCTTAAAAGGATCTATCCTTGTGACGCATACACTCAACCTTCTGTAAGGCTCGGCTGTTCAAGACGTGCATTATTGTGAAGGAGGATGAGGTCATGGCTGAACGAATGATCGTCACCGCTGTCACACAGCAGACTCGCAGCAGGTCTCCTTGGAGATAAGAACCAGCTGTCTAACCTGAGCATACTGTTGTCAAGGTCACTGTTCTTATTAAGGTCATTTTGAGAATGCCCAACATGTAACATGACCAACAATGCTAGATTGTTGTTTTTCTAGTGCAGGGGTGCCCATTACGTCGATCGCAAGCTACCAGTCGACCGCGGGGGGTGTGTCAGTCGATCTCGAGCCAGGCTTTTAAAAAAAATAGACCTAAAATTAGTGATCATCAATCTTCACCAAGACGTCACTTAAATGACATTCACGGTACCGGAGGGTCTTGTGAGATGACGCTGGCTGCTGCAAGATCATTATTATGAAAATATGACCGAGAGGAAGGCGAGAAACTCATTTTATTTCAACAGACTCTCGCGCCGTACCTTCTGTCAAAACTCTAAAGGCCGACTGCACATTTCCTATCTTCACAATAAAAGCCCTGCTTCATGCTGCCTGCGCTAACTAAATACAGAGTCTCGGAAAACTCGCGTGCACAAGCGATCCCTCAGAAAGCTGGCATGCACATCACTTGTGCACACCAGCTTTCCGAGACTCTTATTTTGTTAGCGCAGGCAGCATGAAGCAGGGCTTTTATTGTGAAGATAAGAAATGTGCAGTCGGCCTTTAGAGTTTTGACGGAAGGGACGGCGCAAAAGTCTGTTGAAATAAAAAGTGTTTCTCGCCTTCCTCTCCGTCATGTTTTCATAATAATGAACTGGCAGCAGCCAGCGTCATCTCACAAGACCCTCGGGTGCCGTGAATGTCAATCAAGCAAGCTATGGAATTTGCCGCCAATGTTTTTCTTGTAAAGTGTATGGAAGCTGGATGAATTAGATGCCAAAAACCAACCACTTTCATGTGGTATTGTCCAGAAAGGACAACTTTTTTTCTCCTCCATTTGAAAATGTGGGCGTTATCATCATTACTGTCTGATTCCAATAAATGCAAGTCATCAGAATCAGGTAATACACCAACTTATATTCTTGTCTTTGTGAAAGAAAGACATCTATATGTGTTACACATGCTTGTATTATCATTAAACACATTTAACTTGTTTACAAAAATGTCTCTTTCATAAATAAATAAATATAAATGATATATATAAATGAGGTGGATCCCCTCGAGTTGGTCAATTGAAAAGTAGCTCGCCTGCAGAAAAAGTGTGGGCACCCCTGTTCTAGTGCATGTTGCGACCTATACAATGTGTGTTACTTTGTGAAGATATCATAAGTGTATATCATCCTATTTTGTTTGTGTTTCAAGCTGACACACACCATGGTGTTTTCCACAAACAAAAGTATAACACATGTATTGAGTCTGTGTAACAGTTTGAGTGCATTTAGTTGGAAATCTTTTCTTGTTCATTGTCAAATGCAATCCATCCTCTACTCCCCTCAGAATTACGGATTAGACTGGAAACAATTCATAGGTAGCCTGAGTTGAGCGGTGTGCAAAGCTTTCAAGGTCATAATGAGCAGAGAACATTGCATGTGGATGCAACAAGACGTTATGGCCCCTGGGCTACCTAAATGAGCCCTGCAGATTTGCTTAAAGATGCTGATGCCTCTCTTTTTAGAGAAAACAAGAGACAGTTCCATTAAATGAATAAAGACTCCGGGTTTGCCAAATTTCAGTAAGCCACTAGGTGCTGGTGTGCTGCAATAAATGTAGCAGATGTAGAATTAGCCATAAGCAGGCAAACAGTAAAGACATTGGTAGAATAGAATAGAATAGAATAGAATAGAATGGAATAGAATGGACTTTATTGTCATTATATTTGCATATAACGTGATTAAAGACTCCAACTTAAGGTGCAGTAGTGTGAACAAATATGGGGTGAAATAAATAACAAGAGGTAATAAAGGAAAAACTAACAATTGAAATAAACAGACTACTATCCAATAAAAATAATAAGCAATCCTGTACAATATACAAAACATTATAGAAATACAAAATTATGTACAATATACATAACAAGACAAGAGTACCGAAGTAATAAATAACAATCAGTGTCGGACGAATTGCTCTCAAAGGGTACTATTGCACAGTAGGGTATTAGGGCATGATATTGTACAGGGGTGAATTATTATTATTTTAAGTTGGAGTTCAACATGGTGACAGCTTTGGGAAAGAAGCTGTCTCTGAGCCTGTTTGTCAATTTTTAAACGTAATAGTTGAGGTAATTATCAAAAAATAACAGACATTATATACATTATACATTCCAGGACAGAGCCTCTAATCACTTTGGCTTACTTATTCAATTCAATTTCCTTTATTTAACCAGGTAAAGACTCATTGAGATTGAAATTTCTTTTTCAAGAGCAACCTGACAAAGAGGGCGGCACAAACAAAGTTACAATAATAGTAATTACAACAAGACAACACAACATGACAACATTAGTCATACCACAACAGGTCAACAATAATTTTAAATGGTTAAGTAATTATTCATTTCCTAAGAGAACTAGTTTATCGATCTTTTAAAATGGACTTAAACTCTCCCAAAGTGATCAATTTTGGTAACCTCAGATTTTTCTGGATGTCATTCCATGACCAGGGAGCAGCATAACTGAATGTGTTTTTTTCCCCAAGTTCTGTGTTGGCTCGAGGAACCAACATGTGGAGGATATCCTGTGAGCGTGGGCTGGAATGACTGGAGTCTCTACACACAAAGGAACACAGATAGGTGGGAACAACTCCAAGAAGACAAGTATATTTAAAATCTATCCATCGAGAAAGTCTTCGGGCAGTTACAGATGGACAGTTTGCCTTTGCATACAGAGTTAACAGTGGTGGACAAAATCTTCACAACCAGTAATAAAACGTAAGTTTGTGGTGTATTGCATTACATATATTGCGTGGCATGTTTTTTGTCGTGGATAATCTAGAGCAGGGGTCAATTGCGGTCCACGAGACGTTATTTTGCGGCCACCACCTTAATATGAAAGTTCAATGTTAGTGCGGCCCGCAAGTTTTATATGAATGCTCATGACAGCGTTGTGTTATTTGGGTCCAAAATGGCTCTTTCAACGTTCTGGGTTGCCTACCCCTGCGTCAGTGGAAAAGCGGCAAATTAGTGAAAGCGACAGAGACGTTGCCATGGAGACAAGGGTTTTCTTACTTGCCTGGCTGCAGTCACACCCCGACACCTGTTCGTCAGTAATAACAGTCCCCGATAACCTGTACCAATTTTTTATTGTTTAATTTGCATTGCGTCACACAATAAACACTACATATATTCCTACATGACGCCGGATAAGACTACCGGAGCCGTCACTTTTTGCGCTCGGTATCCCGGTACTTTACCGGCTATTATCTGCCAACCACCGTGTTGCTGTAGGGAGGAAAAGCGGAACGACACACATTGCGTGTCATGTCTATGTGATCATGTTTTGTTTTAGTCATGTTCGGTTTAGTTTTTTGGACACTCAGTTCCTGTTTTTGCACTTCCTGGTTTGGTTTGTTACCATAGCAACTCATTAGTTTTCACCTGTCCTCATGTCTTGCACCTGTTTTCACTGATTATGTCACTGCTATTTAAGCGGTCTGTTTCTGTTCTTCGTCCTGGCAACATCACCCCTGATCACCTCCTTCTCACCGTCTACCTCCTTGTATGCCTTCCATGCCAATGCTCCATGCCCCTTGTCTTTTTCCAAGTAAGTTTTTTGTTATTCATGCCGTTGTGCAAGTGTTTTGTTTTATGTTCATAGTTTTGTTTCATAGCCAAATTTTTGTACCGCCATTGTGCGCGCCTTTTGTTTGTTCCTGTTTTTAGTTATAGTGTTAATAAAACATATGTCTCTACGTTCACGCCGTTTCAACTCCATTCGCTCGGCACCTCGGGAAAACAATCCACCTCCAAGTCCAAGTCGTGACACTGCGGAAATAATATTATCCGTGCGTCGGCTAAATACAAATATATTCCACAACTCCAAACATGTATTTTTCAAAGCATGCAGTTAAGAGAAAGGTTAGTGATGAGCAAAGACAATTCCAGGAAAAGTGGGAGATGCAATATTTCTTTGTTGAGCACAGGAGTAGCCCGATGTGTCTTATTTGTAGAGAGAAAGTTGCGGTGCACAAGGGATACAATTTGAAACGTCATTATACAACTAGACATGCTGAGGAGTCTGCAACATTTTTTTTTTAAGAAATCTTTTCTTGCGGCCCAGCCTCACCCAGACTCTGAATCCAGTGGCCCGAAGGTAAATTGAGTTTGAGACCCCTAATCTAGAGTATGTATATGCATGCAGCTCCAATAGTGTGTTAATCCCTACTGAAATTAAGATTTTTTATTGAAACGAGGATAGCAGGTCCATTCTATGTGTCATACTTGATCATTTCGCGATATTGCCATATTTTTGGTGAAAGGATTTAGTAGAGAACATCCACGATAAAGATCGCAACTTTTGGTCGCTAATAAAAAAAGCTTTGCCTGTACCGGAAGTAGCAGATGATGTGCGCGTGACGTCACGGGTTGTGGAGCTCCTCACATCCTCACATTGTTGACAATCATGGCCACCAGCAGCGAGAGCGATTCGGACCGAGAGAGCGACAATTTCCCCATTAATTTGAGCGAGGATGAAAGATTTGTGGATGAGGATAGTGAGAGTGAAGGACTAGAGAAAAAAAAAATAAATAAAAAAGACGAGAGCAGTGGGGGCGATTCAGATGTTATTAGACACATTTACTAGGATAATTCTGGAAAATCCCTTATCTGCTTATTGTGTTACTAGTGTTTTAGTGAGATTATATGGTAAATCGGAGGGGTGTGGCCACAGGTGTGGTGACCGCCAGTGTCTCCGGTGGGAGGAGGTAAGAGATTGCGCAGCTGCAGGGAGAAGGAGGCAAACTCCGCTCATATCTCCAGTAAGAGCCGACTTATTACCACAAGTTTCTCACCGAAACTTGCCGGTTGAAATGTGGTCGGGAACCATGTTCGCTTGACCGCTCTCTTCCATGGTAAAGCTTCACCTTCGGGAATGTAAACAAGGAAACACCGGCTGTGTTTGTGTGGCTAAAGACAGCTGCAATACACCGCTTCCCACCTACATCTTTCTTCTTTGACTTCTCTATTATTAATTGAACAAATTGCAAAAGATTCAGCAACACAGATGTCCAGAATACTCTGTAATTATGCGATTAAAGCAGACGACTTTTAGCCGTGATCGGTGCTGGAAGAACATGTCCGCTACAACCGGTGACGTCACAGGATACTTTGCGGGAAATGTAAAATTGCAATTTAGTAAACTAAACCGGCCATATTGGCATGTGTTGCAATGTTAATATTTCATCATTGATATATAAACTATCAGACTGCGTGGTTGGTAGTAGTGGGTTTCAGTAGGCTTTTAAAGATTCATGCAGCGTTTAAATAAGAGCTTTCGGAGTTGCAGCGATTATCTCTTACGAACGCAAACCTCAACTTGACACCCGTTTTGACACAAAGAGCCCAACCTTGTTGAAAGTTCATCTCTTATATTGTGTAAAAATTTAATACCAGCTGAGTGCCACATAAATTCAAGCCCTTCTGGGTCCAAAGGTGTTTAATTAGCACGAGCACTGCTCCTCCACAACTTCATGTAAGCTCTTGAAAAGGTACATATCAGACGTAATTGTGTATTGATTATTTAGTGTTGGGCTTGCTCTGAGTGAGTTCATTAAAATTTGAGGATAGCAACTAATGATTTAATTATGTTCACATTGAAAATGCATACCAATCCAGCTTTTAAGGCTTATGTGTGTTGAAGTGACAGCCATTCTCCTTAAACTGGCATTCAATATAAAAACTATCATTCTAAACAGCTTTCATCTTACAGTTGCATAGATTTGTATTTAAAAGGGAGCAATTAGATTTATCTTGCAAGATATGATTACAATCAGAGCAGGTGCCATGCAGGGCTGGACAACTTTAGTATCTCACAGCAGTCCTCTAATACCTGTCCTACCAAGACATCAAGACTAAATTAACCCTCTCTGAACTTTGATGAAAACACTAACCCAGTGGAGCACAACCACCAGAAAATGTATGCCCTAGTATTTCATGTAATTGCTTCTTTGGTGAAAAAACTATCTTTTGATGCATGTACTAAATGGTTCACTACTGTACATAGTACACAGCCTGTTTCCATATGAGTTGGGAAATTGTGTTGGATTTGCAAATCATTTTCAACTGCAAAGACAACATATTTGATGTTCAAACTGATAAACATTTATTTTTTATTTTTTTGCAAATAATCATTAACTTTAGAGTTTGATAACAGCAACACGTGACACAGAAGTTGTGAAAGGTGGCAATAAATACTGATTAAGTTGATGAATGCTCATCAAACACTTATTTGGAACATCCCACAGGTGTGCAGGCTAATTGGGAACAGGTGGGTGCCATGATTGGGTATAAAAACAGCTTCCCAAAAAATGCTCAGTCTTTCACAAGAAAATATGGGCCGAGGTACACCCCTTTGTCCACAACTGCGTGAGCAAATAGTCAAACAGTTTAGGAACAACGTTTCTCAAAGTGCAATTGCAAGAAATTTAGGGATTTCAACATCTACGGTCCATAATATCATCAAAAGGTTCAGAGAATCTGGAGAAATCACTCCACGTAAGCAGCATGGCCGGAAACCAACATTGAATGACCGTGACCTTCGATCCCTCAGACAGCACTGTATCAAAACCGACATAAATCTCTAAAGGATATCACCACGTGGGCTCAGGAACACTTCAGAAAACCACTGTCACTAAATACAGTCCGTCGCTACATCTGTAAGTGCAAGTTAAAGCTCTACTATGCAAAGCGAATGACATTTATCAACAACATTCAGAAACGCCGCCGGCTTTTCTGGGCCCGAGATCATCTAAGATGGACTGATGCAAAGTGGAAAAGTGTTCTGTGGTCTGACGAGTCCAAATTTCAAATTATTTTGGGAAATATTCGACATTGTGTCATCCTGACCAAAGGGGAAGCGAACCATCCAGACTGTTATCGACGCAAAGTTCAAAATCCAGCATCTGTGATGGTATGGGGGTACATTAGTGCCCAAGGCATGGGTAACTTACACATCTGTGAAGGCACCATTAATGCTGAAAGGTACATACAGGTTTTGCAACAACATATGCTGCCATCTAAGCGCCGTCTTTTTCATGGACGCCCCTGCTTATTTCAGCAAGAAAATTCCAAGCCACATCCAGCACGCGTTACAACAGCGTGGCTTCGTAAAAAAAAAAGAGTGCGGGAACTTTCCTGTCCCGCCTGCAGTCCAGACTTGTCTCCCATCAAAAATGTGTGGCGCATTATGAAGCGTAAAATACGACAGGGGAGACCCCGGACTGTTAAACGACTGAAGCTCTACATAAAACAAGATTGGGAAAGAATTCCACTTTCAAAGCTTCAAAAATTAGTTTCCTCAGTTCCCAAACGTTTAGTGAGTGTTGTTAAAAGAAAGGGTGATGTAACACAGTGGTGAACATGCCCTTTCCCAACTACTTTGGCACGTGTTGCAGCCATGAAATTCTAAGTTAATTATTATTTTCAAAAAAAAAAAATAACGTTTATGAGTTTGAACATTAAATATATAGTCTTTGTAGTGCATTCAATTGAATATGGGTTGAAAATGATTTGCAAATCATTTTATTCCGTTTATATTTACATCTAACACAATTTCTCAACTCATATGGAAACGGGCTTTGTATATTAGGACGTTCTGGAATTTATGTTTGGAGTGAATATATGGAGTTTCCTGTACGTCCATTAAATGATTGAATTGTTTTGCAACTATTAATAATTTAAAAAAAAAAACTAATAGTTCCTTATTAAATGTGAGCAGTTCTTTATTCCATTATAGTACTTAGTTATGATAACCAAGTGTGTCACCTTCATCAATGTGGACTTCTTGCCAGCTGAGAATATTATGGTCGTTGAAGATGAGAAATTGTAGATACATTTTCTTTCCATTTATAATGGAAAGTTACGGTAAAGTACAACTGCGTTGTTGATATGTATCTTTTTAAATATAAATTATTTCAAATGGAACACGCCTCATATCTAACTACTTCCACTGTAGATTGTCACAATAGGGGGTGCAGCTTGCTGCGCGGTTGTTCTCCCAGGATGCAAAAGGGACGGCTCCGGATGACAGCGTGAAGGTAGGACTTGATTTATTAACATAAAAACATAGGCAAGGAACAAAAAGACAAGCGTGCCTAACACACATGAAGCTAAGACTTAAACAGAAGCTATGGCATGGAACAAGAAAACTTACTTGGTCAGAACGTGACGCAAACAATGAAACCAGAACGAGTGATCAACAAAGGTAGACTTTAATAGTCGTCTCTTGATTAGACACAGGTGTGTTCCAAACAACACAGGCAGGTGAAAATCATAAGTAACCATGGTGACTAAAACAAACTCACAGGTGTACAAACAGGAACAAAAGGAGTCCAAAACTAACAGAAAACACAAAACTATGATCGGCACCACAAATCATGACATAGACAGCATTTAAGCAAAGCAGTCAAAGTTAATGCCAAAAAATTAAGTTAACAAATTTAATGAGACATTTTTTTTTTGTTTCATTGAGTATTTAAAGGCGAACTGAAACCCACTACTGCTGACCACATAGTCTGATAGTTTATATATCAATGATGAAATATTAACATTGCAACACATGCCAATACGGCCGGTTTAGTTTACTAAATTGCAATTTTAAATTTCTCGCCGAAGTATAATGCTCAAACGTCACGGTATGATGACAAGTGCGCGTGACGTAACGCTTTGTAAAGGACATTTTGTTCCAGCACCGTTCACAGCTATAAGTTGTCTCTTTTCATCACAGTATTCTGGACATCTGTGTTGCTGAACCTTTTGCAATTTGTTCAATGAATAATGGAGACATCAAAGAAGAAAGCTGTAAGTGGGAAGCGGTGTTTTGCGGATGCCTTTAGCAACACAAACACAGCCGGCGTTTCATTGTTTACATTCCCTAAAAGATGACGGTAAAGCTTTACTATGGAATAGAGCGGTCAAGCGAACACGGTTGGATTGGACCACACGCACAAAGTACAGTGTATTATGCAGCAATCATTTCAAAAGATCGTGTTTCGAAGAGGGTCCCTTGCGAATCGGCAGAGATGGGCATCACCACCACCCGTCAACTGGTGCTGAAGAAAGGTGCGGGGCCGGCCTTCAGGTTGTACAGGTACGACCATGTAATCTCACTAAAACACTAGTAACACAATAAGCAGAAAAGGGATTTTCCAGAATTATCCTAGTAAATTTGTCTAATAACATCTGAAATGCTCCCACTGTATAGTCTTTTTTTTTCTTTCTAGTCCTTCACTCTCACTTTCCTCATCCACAAACCTTTCATCCTCGCTCAAATTATTGGGGAAATCGTCGCTTTCTTGGTCTGATTCGCTCTCGCTGGTAGTGGCCATGATTGTAAACAATGTGAGGATGTGAGGAGCTCCACAACCCGTGACGTCACGGGCACATCGTCTGCTACTTCCGGAACAGGCAAGGCTTTTTTATTAGCGTCCAAAAGTTGCAAACTTTATCGTCGATGTTCTCTACTAAATCCTTTCAGCAAAAATAGGGCAATATCGCCAAATGATCAAGTATGACACATAGAATGGACCTTGCTATCTCCGTTTAAATAACAAAATCGCATTTCAGTAGGCCTTTAACGTGCGCCCTGTGTAACATTGTATGTTAACTTTAGTGTTGGAAAAGTGTTCCAGCTAATGTTTAGTCACAGGAACGAATATAAAGCCAAAATGGCCAAAAAAAGAAAGGCATAAGTTTAACCTTGAAGCCTCAACAAATTGCTCTCTCCACATTTAAGTTATTTCCACCCACTGTTGCTATCAGCGGTGTTCCTAGCTGCTTTTTTTCTAAAGTTGCTTAAAAAGTTTGTGAGTCACAAGTTGTCGTCATTTTGGCCTCGTTTTTTAATGTGTGGTTGCTAAAGCAAAAGACAACTGCACAACTGGAGAGAGAGACATTATGTTATTTATTCTCCATTAATGCATACAACATAAAAACAGGCGATAATATGCTTCTGATTTTGTGCTTTTGCTAACTCATACACTATAACACACACACACGCACGCACGCAAGCACACACACACACACACACGCACACACACACACACACACACACACACGCACAAAACTTTCCTTACTATTGATTGAACAACATTGCTTGACTAAAATGATTAGATTAAAACAGGGGTCACCAACCTTTTTGAAACCAAGAGCTACTTCTTGGGTACTGATTAATGCGAAGGGCTACCAGTTTGATACACACTTTAAAAAATTGCCTGAAATAGCCAATTTGCTCAATTGACCTTTAATAAATAAATTCATATATATATATATATATATATATATATATATATATATATATATATAAAAATAATGGGTATTTCTGTCTGTCATTCCGTCATACATTTTTTTTTCCTTTTACGGAAGGTTTTTTGTAGAAAATAAATGATGAAAAAACACTTAATTGAACGGTTCAAAAGAGAAGAAAACACATAAAAAAATAAAAATTTAATTTTGAAACATAGTTTATCTTCAATTTCAACTCTTTAACATTCAAAATTTGACCGAAAAAAATGAAGAGAAAAACTAGCTAATTCGAATCTTTTTGAAACAATTTAAAAAAGAATTTATGGAACATCATTAGTAATTTTTCCTGATTAAGATTGATTTTAGAATTTTGATGACATATTTTAAATAGGTTAAAATCCAATCTGCACTTTGTTAGAATAGATAACAAATTGGACCAAACTATAGTTCTAACAAAGACAAATCAATATTTCTTCCAGATTTTCCAGAACAAAAATTTAAAAATAATTTAAAAAGACTTTGAAATAAAATTTAAATTTGATTTTAAAGATTTTCTAGATTTGCCAGAATATTCTTTTTTAATTTTAATCATAACAAGTTTGAAGAAATATTTCACAAATATTCCTCGTCGAAAAAACAGAAACTAAAATGAAGATTTCAATTAACATTTATTTATTACTGTTTATAATTTAAAAAAAATAATTTTACCTGAACATTGATTTAAATTGTCAGGAAAGAAGAGGAAGGAATTTAAAAGGTAAACAGGTATATGTGTTTAAAAAAAACTAAAAATCATTTTTAAGGTTGTATTTTTTCTCTAAAATTCTCTTTCTGAAAGTTATAAGAAGCAAAGTAAAAAAATAAATGCATTTATTTAAACAAGTGAAGACCAAGTCTTTAAAATATTTTCTTGGATTTTCAAATTCAATTTGAGTTTTGTCTCTCTTAGAATTAAAAATGTCGAGCAAAGCGAGACCAGTTTGCTAGTAAGTAAATACAATTTAAAAAATAGAGGCAGC
Source organism: Nerophis ophidion (assembly GCF_033978795.1). Classification (NCBI taxonomy): domain Eukaryota; kingdom Metazoa; phylum Chordata; class Actinopteri; order Syngnathiformes; family Syngnathidae; genus Nerophis; species Nerophis ophidion. The sequence goes on from NC_084616.1 coordinate 62,933,998, forward strand.
TCACTGGTAAGTGCTGCTATTTGAGCTATTTTTAGAACAGGCCAGCGGGCTACTCATCTGGTCCTTGCGGACACCACGTTGGTGACCCCTAGATTAAAACAAGTCTGTGTTTGTGTGTGTGTGTGTGTGTGTGTGTGTGTGTGTGTGTGTGTGTGTGTGTGTGTGTGTGTGTGTGTGTGTGTGTGTGTATACCATCACTATATCTACAATCACAATAAAGAACTAACTGGATTTTCTGATTCTGTTTCCATAGTTACTGTGTGACAGAACATGTCGTGTATTAATGGACACTAAACTAACATTGCAGTCATGCAATCTACTGTGCTGACAGCATAAATGATGTTGTTTTTTTTTTTTTCTGAGCCTTGGACCCTTTTTTAAACCCCCTGTATCAATCTATTTATTTGCAGGCACACTTCAGTAAATCCGAATATCATGCAACACAGATTTGATTTTAGGAATTCAATTAATAAAAACAAACCAATTAAAGATGATGTTTGCAACTTGGTGAAAGTATTTTTTTTTTTCCAAACTAAAATACATGACAAGAATGATAAACATGTTTTTTAAATGTCTATTTTTTTCACACTTACTAAATGTATTGAATAAAAAAGTGTGTTTTTTCTGCCTGAGGAATGTGCTTGGCGTGCAGGCTTGTCACTCACTGCTGTCTTGTACACACAGGGACTGCACACATGCACACATGCACACACTTGCACCAAACACTAACACATACTCACAAAAACAGTTCAAAAGAAGCAACCAACAATTTGCAGTCATGTTGTTATGATAGCATATAATAATATGCTATCATAACCACCAATGTTAGTAGCTAATCTTTAAAAGACAATATGTGTCCTTGTATGTTTCATACAGGTGGAGTTTACGTCACTTTGGTGTCTTTATTGGTATAAACCAGTCCTTCTTAACCTTGTTGGAGGTACCGAACCCCACCGGTTTCATATGCGCATTCACCTAACCCTTCTTTAGTGAAAAATACAATTTAAATGTTTTTTTTTTTCAAATTCAAGACGGAATTACCGTATTTTTCGGACTATAAGTCTAAGTTTTTTTCGTAGTTTGGCCGTGGGTGCGACTTATACTCCGGAACGACTTATGGTCCGAAAAATACGGTATATGTTTTTGGTAACACTTTAGTATGGAGAACATATTTTAAGTAACAAAAACTTAATTTAGAGTTTTTTGGACACCAGGGAAACATATTCTAAGTAGGGCTGCAACTAACAACTAATTTGATAGTCAATTAATCTGTCGATTATTAATTCGAATAATCGATTACTAATCGGATAAAAGAGACAAACTACATTTCTATCCTTTCCAGTATTTTATTGAAAAACAGCATACTGGCACCATACTTATTTTGATTATTGTTTCTCAGCTGTTTGTAAATGTTGCAGTTTATAGATAAAGGTTTATTTATAAATATATATATATATATATATATATTTTTTTTTTAAATAAATAAAAAAGTAGCCTCTGCGCATGCACATACAGTGGTTCTTAACCTGGGTTCAATCGAACTCTAGGGGTTCGGTGAGTCGGCCTCAGGGGTTCGGCGGAGGTCAAAACACACCCGACTCATCGTGTAAAAAAAACCTTCTCCCTATTAGGGAATTACGGATACGGCAACAGCAGAAGTAACACTGATCTGCAGGTGTGTAATTTGTTGTGAGTTTATCCACTGTATTGGTTTTGTTCTTTGAACAAGGTGATGTTCATGCACGGTTCATTTTGAGCACCAGTAAAAAAACATTGTAACACTTTAGTATGGGGGACATATTCACCAGAAATTAGTAGCTTATTAACATGCAAATTAGTAACATATTGGCCCTTAACTAGTCATCATTAAGTACTTGTTAATGCCTTATTTAGCATGGCCTCATTATAATCCTAACCCTCTAACCCTGACCCTAACCCTTTTAAATTAAGTCTTTGTTACTTAGAATATGTTCCCCATACTAAATTGTTACCAAAAACATAAAACTTTGTCTTGAATTTGAATATGTATATATATTTTTTCACTAAGAAGGGTTCGATGAATGCGCATATGAAACTAATGGGGTTCAGTACCTCCAACAAGGTTAAAGACTACTGCCATAGATCCAACAAATCGATGACTAAATTAATCGCCAACTATTTTTATAATCGATTTTAATCGATTAGTTGTTGCAGCCCTAATTCTAAGTAACAAATACTTAATTTAGAGTTATTTAGTTAGGGTTAGGGCCATGGTTAGAGAGTTAAGGTTATAATAAGGCCATGCCGAATTAGGCATTAATACGTGCTTAATAATGACTAGTTAAGAGCCAATATGTTACTAATTTGCATGTTGATAAGCAACTAATTAATGGTGAATATGTTCCCCATACTAAAGTGTTACCATGTTTTTTTTTACTGGTGCACAAAATGAACCGTGCATGAACATCACCTTGTTCAAAGAACAAAACCAACACAGTGCATGAACTCACAACAAATTACTTCTGCTGTTGCCGTATCCATAATACGCCGAAACGGAGAAGTTTTTATTCACACGATGAGTCGGGTGTGTTTTGACCTCCACCGAACCCCTGAGACCAACTCACCGAACCCCTAGCGTTCGATCGAGCCCAGGTTGAGAACCACTGGTATAAACACACCAATAAGCTCGCCTGTATCGGTTGGGGACATCTCTACGCTGCTGATCCGCCTTCGCTTGAGATGGTTTCCTGTGGACGGGACTCTCGCTGCTGTCTTGGATCCGCTTGAACTGAACTCTCGCGGCTGTGTTGGAGCCACTATGGATTGAACTTTCACAGTATCATGTTAGACCCGCTCGACATCCATTGCTTTCGGTCCCCTAGAGGGGGGGGGGGTTGCCCACATCTGAGGTCCTCTCCAAGGTTTCTCATAGTCAGTATTGTCACTGGCGTCCCACTGGATGTGAATTCTCCCTGCCCACTGGGTGTGAGTTTTCCTTGCCCTTTTGTGGGTTCTTCCGAGGATGTTGTAGTCGTAATGATTTGTGCAGTCCTTTGAGACATTTGTGATTTGGGGCTATATGAATAAACATTGATTGATTGAATAAGCGTTTTAATAGATGTATATTACAACTCCTTTGTTACAGTACATAAAACAATGCACATTAATGGACATATAACATAGAAAGCCGGTTCTGTGAAAATAATGCCTACATTCGAGGGATCTGAGCTGAGGATGTCGCCGTGGCTTGTGCAGCCCTTTGAGACACTCGTGATTTAGGCTTATATGAATAAACTTTGATTCAGGGCTAATGTTACCCATGTCGCTACCTTTCTGCTCGGGGAGGGCATGTGACGTTGCACGCATGACGTATATAAGAAGGTGCGCTCGTTTTAAGTCTCTGTGAGGAGAGTACACAAAAAAACATATTTCCTGGAGATACTCCCTTCATGGTGATACTCTCTGTAAATGTATTTTTAAAGCGTTTTTTTCAAATACATGATTTTAAAATGTTATTCCGTGTATAGTGAATCTATAAAATGAGAGTGTGGCAGGGGGCGTGGTCCGCGCGTTCCCTGCGGGCGGGGTGTGTGCAGAGATCGGTCATGAAGCAGCTGACAGGTGAGTGGATAATCTCAGCTGAAACGAGTTATCTAATCACCTGTTCCTTTATTAGCAGCGCGGGAGACCGTGCTGGAGAGAGGACGGACGACACGGAGAGGAAGAGCGTGCTGAAAAGCCAGATCCAAAAAAGACTATTAAAATACTGCAAGTACGGGCTGCAAAGCCTAATATGAGTATTGTGTGAAAGATTGGAAATTGACCCTGCTTTCTTATCAGTATAGTAAGGTATTGTTCTCTAAACACTAGCGGTGTAACTTAATCAGTGATTCTCAAAATGTTTTCACTCAGAAAGCACTTGGCTCTCCAAATACCAGCATAAAGACTAACATTTAATTACAGTAGCGTAGTAGGCCCAAGTATTCATTTAAAACAAGGCAAAGGTTTTGTCTAAGAAGTATATTTCATATTTTTGGCCACTCTAACATCACACAAAATGCACAAACGTCATCAACAATGATACTTTATATAGAGTAGATATTTACAAACTTATTAGGCGTAGCACTAGATGGAGCCCGTGTACAAACAGTTTGAGTATCACTGATCTAAGTAGTTGAAGATAAACATTATGTGTCCAGCTTTATAATAGTGACAATACAGAAGTCTAACAGGTAGCTGGTAATAGAGAAAGTTTTTCAAGGGTCAACTAATATTTGCCTAAACTCTTAGATATTTTATCAATCAATCAATCAATGTTTATTTATATAGCCCCAAATCACAAATGTCTAAAAAGGACTGCACAAATCATTACGACTACAAAATCCTCGGAAGAACCCACAAAAGGGCAAGGAAAACGCACACCCAGTGGGCAGGGAGAATTCACATCCAGTGGGACGCCAGTGACAATACTGACTATGAGAAACCTTGGAGAGGACCTCAGATGTGGGCAACCCCCCCTCTAGGGGACCGAAAGCAATGGATGTCGAGCGGGTCTAACATGATACTGTGAAAGTTCAATCCATAGTGGCTCCAACACAGCCGCGAGAGTTCAGTTCAAGCGGATCCAAGACAGCAGCGAGAGTCCCGTCCACAGGAAACCATCTCAAGCGGATCAGCAGCGTAGAGATGTTCACTTCTGACATTGCAATTCTATTTAATGACAAATTAACACAGTGTAGCATAAAGACAATAAAACGTGAAGATGTACTTGATGAATAAAGCACAATTGAAATGTTGCTAGTCAAATTTACTAAGAAATAGCTCACCTCTCTTTTTACCAAAGTGGTTTTCATAGTGATGGAGTTAGGAGATGGGCGCTAAATTAATTAATTGATCAGTTGAGCACAGCAGACTTGTGTTAAAAACAAATGTTTATTTCCATTTAGGACAATAAATATTTATTTTATTCTTTTAATTTAGTTAGTTTGCCCCCCAAAAATAATTATTAGACAATTTGTTTCCCGTGTACTTGTATTAGTCCAAAACCCGTGGATGAAATTTAAAGGGGAACAATATCACCAGACCTATGTAAGCGTCAATATATACCTTGATGTTGCAGAAAAAAGACCATATCTTTTTTTAACCGATTTCCAAACTCTAAAAGGGTCAATTTGGCGATTTGAACGCCTTTCAATCGTTCGCTGTCGGAGCGATGATCTTTCACCCGTGACGTTACAATGGGAAGCAATCCGCCATTTTCTCAAACACATTACACACACAAGTCAAATTAGCTCTGTTATTTTCCGTTTTTTCGACTGTTTTCCGTACCTTGGAGACATCATGCCTCATCGGTGTGTTGTCGGAGGGTGTAACAACATGATCAGGGACGGATTCAAGTTGTCTCACGTGGAGTGTGCATCGACTAGCACGGCATGCTAATCGATGCTAACATGGCAGAAATGGAAAGAATGTGTGGATATCCTGCGACACTCAAAGCAGATGCATTTCCAACAATAAAGTCAACGAAATCACAAAGGTGAGTTTTGTTGATGTTATTGACTTACATGCTAATCAGACATATTTGGTCATGGCATGACTGCCAGCTAATCGATGCTAACATGCTATTTAGGTTAGCTGTATGTACATTTGTAGCTATATTTGCATCCAGCCTTTCCCTCCACGCACATGTAATGCCAAACAAACACTTACCAATCGACAGATTTAAGTTGCTCCAGTCGTCAAAAGATGCAATCATTGGATAGAAGGCGATCGCCCAATAGCTTCAACAGCTATTCGCTCAATAGCTTCAATTTCTTCTTCAATTTCGTTTCAGCTATCTGCCTCCACACTCCAACCATCCGTTTCAATACATGCGTAATCTGTTTAATCGCTGAAGTCGCTGAAATCCGAGTCTGAATCCGAGCTAATGTCGCTATATCTTGCTGTTCTATCCGCCATTTGTGTTTGTATTGGTGTCACTATGTGCAGGAAAATGGACAGGAGGATTTACAGGTAGTGAAAATCAGGCACTTTAAAGCCTTTTTTCGGGATATTCCATGATGGGTAAAATTTAAAAAAAAACTTCGAAAAATAAAATAAGCCACTGGTAACTGATTTTTATTGGTTTTAACCCTTCTGAAATTGTGATAATGTTCCCCTTTAATTATGCTTGAAGTCAAATAGATTGAAAACATGTTTGTGTGTAGATTGTCAGTCATCAGGTCAGCTAATCCACAAAGATTGAATGGATGGAATTTCCGAAACATCTTCGCCGAACAAGATTTGTCCAGTTTCCTCCATTCAACCTTTGTGGTTAATATAAAACTTTCCACACAAAAAAGGCCAACATAAAGTAGGTCGACTACCCCTGGAAGGTGTCCCTTTTTTTTTTCTTTTTTTATAGGAAGTCGGCAACTCTGGTTACATATCTTTTGACAAGGTTGTTAACCTGTTAGGCTGCAAGTAGGTTATATATAATAATTTAAAAACAGTTTGAAATTAGAATTTCTAGGCATGGTCAAGGCGTTGAGGGGATTCGGTTTGGTGGCTGCAGGATTAGGTCTCTGCTTTTTGCAGAAGATGTGGTCCTGATGGCTTCATCTGGCAAAAGTCTTTAGCTCTCACTGGATTGGTTTTCAGCCGAGTGTGAAGCGACCGAGATGAGAATCAGCACCACCAAGTCTGAGTCCATGGTTCTTGCCCGGAAAAGGGTTTGAGTGCCATCTCCGGGTTGGGGAGGAGACCCTGCCCCAAGTGGAGGAGTTCAATTACCTCGGAGTCTTGTTCACGAGTGAGGGAAGAGTGGATCGGGAGATCGACAGGCGGATCGGTGCAGCGTTTCCAGTAATGCGGACGCTGTATCGATCCGTTGTGGTGAAGAAGGAGCTGAGCCGAAAGGCAAAGCTCTCAATTTACTGGTCGATCTACGTTCCAATCCTCACCTATGGTCATGAGCTTACCGACAGGACAAGATCATGGGTACAAGCGACCAAAATGAGTTTCCTCCGGCAGGTGGCGGAGAGTGAGAAGCTCAAAGTAAAGCCGCTGCTCCTCCACATCGAAAGGAGCCAGGTGAGGTGGTTCGGGCACGTGTTTAGGGCACGTCCAACCGGTAGGAGGCCACGGGAGACCCGGGACACGTTGGGAAGACTATGTCTCCCGGCTGGCCTGGGAACACCTCGGGATCCCCCGGGAAGAGCTGGACGAAGTGACTGGGGAGAGGAAAGTCTGGGCTTCCCTGCTTAGGCTGCTGCGCCCGAGACCCGACCTCGGATAAGCGGAAGAAGATGGATGAATGGATGGACGATTAAAATCCTGCGATGAGGTGGCGACTTGTCCAGGGTGTACGCCGCCTTCCGCCCAAATGCAGCTGAGATAGGCTTCAGCACCCCCCGCGACCCCAAAAGGGACAAGCGTTAGAAAATGGATGGAAGGATGGACGATTAAAACCAAGAGTGAGATCAGTGATTCAGTGTTAATATTTGCGTGGCACCCGGGCACCTCTGTAGTGGGAAAGTTGGGTTCCAAGGTCAAAACGGGGAATAACTCCTGATTTAATGCACAGTGACGCTACCACAATCAATGAGAAGAGAGTAGCGTCAGCTGTCATATCAGCATGCATAGATAGTCAATGAAATGTAAATACAAAAAAATATATATTTGACCACTCGAACTTCCCTTGCAGTCTTGGAGCAATTGCCATTAAGACCCAATTAGAAGGATAATGAGACATGTCCATGTGTGGTAAAACTGCTGTGACCAAATGTCATTTAGAGTTGCAGTCATTTTTCAGCACATTAGCGGACATCCCTATTTTCTCTAAAGATGCTATGGCCACAATCAGCATAGCATGTTGTATTCTCACAAACTGACTTGCATGAACTATCAAAAAAAAAAAAAGGGAATAAATGATGTGGAATTGTCTACTTCACGTGTGCTAAGATGAATTCACAATTTAAAGGCCTACTGAAATGAGATGTTCTTGTTCAAACGGGGATAGCAGGTCCATTATATGTGTCATACTTGATCATTTCGCGATATTGCCATATTTTTTCTGAAAGGATTTATTAGAGAAAGATAATGTTCGCAAGTTTTGGTCGCTAATAAAAAACCTTGCCTGTACCGGAAGTAGCAGACAATGTGCGCGCGACGTCACGGGTTGTCGGGCTCCTCACATCCTCATATTGTTTATAATCACAGCCAGCGATTAGAAAGTGACGATGTCCCCATTAATTTGAGCGAGGATGAAAGATTTGTGGATGAGGAAAGTTAGAGTGAAGCCTTAGAAGAAAAAAAAAAGGCGACGGCAGTGGGAGTGAATCAGATGTTATTAGACACATTTACTAGGATAATTCTGGAAAATCCCTCATCTGCTTATTGTGTTACTAGTATTTCAGTGAGATTATAAAGTCATACCTGAAAGACGGAGGGCTGAGGTGACCGCCAATGTCTCTGAAGCCATATAGAGGAGCCAAGAAAGTCACAGCTGCCTTTTTGACAGCTGCTGCAGGAGGACGCAAACTCCGCTCAAGTCTCAGGTGAGAGCTGACTTATTACCACAATTTTCTCACCAAAACCTGCCGGTTGACATGTGGTAGAGAAACATGTTCGCTTGACCGCTCTGTTCCATATTAAAGCTTCACAACAAAGAAAGAAACACCGGCTGTGTTTTGGTTGCTAAAGGCAGCTGCAATCCACCGCTTTCTAACCAACAGCATTCTTCTTTATAGTCTCCATTATTAATTGGACAAATTGCAAAAGATTCAGCAACACAGGTGTCCAAAACACTGTGTAATTATGCGATTAAAGCAGACGACTTTTATCCGTGAGTGGTGCTGGGCTAAAATGTCCGCTCCAACCAGTAACGTCACAAGCACGCGTCGTCATTCCACGACGTTTTCAACATGATACTTCGCGGGAAATTTAAAATTGCAATTTAGTCAACTAAAAAGGCCGTATTGGCATGTGTTGCAATGTTAATATTTCATCATTGATATATAAACTATCAGACTGTGTGGTCGGTAGTAGTGGGATTTAGTAGACCTTTAATAAAGTGTATGTGATATATATTGATATAGATACATCATATTGACAACTACAGTGCATGCGGTAACTTTCATTAACTCCAACAGCGCCTGCTGACCTACATGCTATTCTAATGAAGATGCCATTAATAATTAGGGGGGAAATAGGTGCAGCACAACTGCATGCCGCAAGGCACTAATGGGTAGACGACGCTCATGTTGCCTGTTCATTTTGAAGTGGTAATGGGCTTAAAGTGCGTGTAATTTCCTGCAGATAGCGACTGTGGAAGAGGGCTGCACCTGGGTGCCTCGGATAAGGAGGTGGAACTTGCTTCTCTCCCAGTGGCACTGCTCACCAGGCGTGCTATCTTTTAGCTGATAAAGGAGCAGGTGTGACACAGAACTCGGAGGCTGATATTACCAGTGGAAGGAATATCCTTTGATGCAGTGGTTCCTCAAATGGGGGTACGCGTACCCCTAGGGGTACTTGAAGGTATGCCAAAGGGTACGTGTGATTTATTTTTAAAATATTCTAAAAATAGCAACAATCTGCGATGAGGTGGCGACTTGTCCAGGATGTACACTGCCTTCCGCCCGATTGTAGCTGAGATAGGCACCAGCGCCCCCCGCAACCCCAAAAGGGAATACGTGGTAGAAAATGGATGGATGGAATATTAACAATTCAAAAATAATTTATAAATGTATTTATTGAATAATACTTCAACAAAATATGAATGTTAGTTCATAAACTGTGAAAAGAAATACCACAATGCAATATTCAGTGTTGACAGCTAGATTTTTTTTCTGTGGACATGTTCCATAAATCATTTTTTTGTGAAGAAATGTTTAGAATTAAGTTCATGAATCCAGATGGATCTCTATTACAATCCCCAAAGAGGGCACTTTAAGTACCCGGGCGATGTAGCTCGGTTGGTAGAGTGGCCGTGCCAGCAACTTGAGGGTCCCAGGTTCGATCCCCGCTTCTGCCATCCTAGTTACTGCCTTTGTGTCCTTGGGCAAGACACTTTACCCACCTGTTCCCAGTTTCACCCACACTGGTTTAAATGTAACTTAGATATTGGGTTTCACAATGTAAAGTGCTTTGAGTCACTAGAGAAAGGTGCTATATAAATATAATTCACTTTACTACTTCTATGTGTGGAAATCTTTATTTATAATTGAATCACTTGTTTATTTTTCAACAACTTTTTAGTTATTTTTATATATTTTTTCCAAATAGTACAAAAAAGACCACTACAAATGAGCAATATTTTGCACTGTTATACAATTTAATAAATCAGAAACTGATGACATAGTGCTGTATTTTACTTCTTTAACTTTTTTTTTTTTCAACCAAAAATTATTTGCTCTGATTAGGGGGTACTTTAAATAAAAAAATGTTCACAGTGGGTACATCACTGAAAAAAGGTTGAGAACCACTGCTTTAATGCATATAAATTATCCAACAAGTTTTCAGTAGTTACTCTATATTGAACCAGATCATAAATTACTGGAATTTGACACAAGTATGTCTTGAAATAGCCGACAGGAAGAATGATCAACAAATCATATAACTATTTTGGTTATTGGAATGGTAGAATCTTGAATGCAAAGATGCCTGACCATAGCGAAAGCCAGACAATAGTTTCTCATTTACTTTTGGTTTCTAATGAGACCAATATGTAAGTATGACAAGTGAGAGAAAAACAAACACGGGTTAATGCAAATATTAAGCAAACAAATACATTGGTTCTACAATAAGATTAGGTTTGCTCAGTTGGCAAGGATGGATGACGGTCTCTGTGTCCTCTAAAGTCCCTTGTAGGTCACAGCTGAGCTCACCTTCATCTATCAGCAGCATCGCTGTGACCACTATAACTCATCACCAACACAACACGATATGGAAGGTGAATGCAGAGGTAGGGAGCGAGGACAGAAAGGGACAAAAAATAAAGATAAAGATAATGGAGGAGAGAGAGCGTCACTGGTGCCCTTGATTCAACACTATAAATGTTAGTTTTATTAAACAGATGTGGCGATTACCTCTCCACATGAAGACATATAGTGGGGGCCCACATTTTTTTAAGACTTAAATCAAAGCCAACCCAATTTGATTACCTGAGGACACACTGTCTGTCTTTATTGCAGAGGCCCTCGTTGATTAAAGTCGCGGGTAAATTGATTATGTTGGCAACTGCCTGGAAACCATCAGACTCAATATTGAATCTATATCACATAAACCGGTTGTTAACCACTGTGACCTTATCCAGATATATGGAGATAAAGATCATGGCTCGAACTTGCTTAAACAGAAAGAAGGTTCCTAAAGTCTTAATGATTTGAATGAAAATTAATTAATTGATGAACATACTAAGACAGTGGTTCTTAACCTGGGTTCGATCGAACCCTAGGGGTTTGGTGAGTCGGCCTCAGGGGTTCGACGGAGCCTCCGCCACAGAGGTCAAGACACACCCGACTCATCGTGTGAATAAAAACTTCTCCCTATTGGCTTTATGGATACAGCAACAGCAGAATTCAGACCGATTTGCCATCCACTCATCCATTATCTTCCGCTTATCCGATGTCAGGTCGCGGGGGCAGCAGCCTAAGCAGGGAAGCCCGGACTTCCATCTCCCTGGCAACTTCGTCTAGCTCTTCCCGGGGGATCCCGAGGCGTTCCCAGGCCAGCCGGGAGACATAGTCTTCCCAACGTGTCCTGGGTCTTACCCGTGGCCTCCTACCGGTTGGATGTGCCCTAAACACCTCCCTCGGGAGGCGTTCGGGTGGCATCCTGACAAGATGCCCGAACCACCTCATCTGGCTCCTCTTGATGTGGAGGAGCAGCGGCTTTACTTTGAGCTCCTCTCGGATGGCAGAGCTTCTCACCCTATCTCTAAGGGAGAGCCCCGCCAACCGGCGGAGGAAACTCATTTCGGCCGCTTGTACCCGTGATCTTATCCTTTCAATCATGACCCGAAGCTCATGACCATAGGTGAGGATGGGAACGTAGATCGACCGGTAAATTGAGAGCTTTGCCTTCCGGCTCAGATCCTTCTTCACCACAACGGATCGGTACAACGTCCGCATTACTGAAGACGCCGCACCGATCCGCCTGTCGATCTCACGATCCACTCTTCCCCACGCATGTGTGTAATTTGGAGTGAGTTTATTCACTGTGTTGGTGTTGTTCTTTGAACAAGGTGATGTGGATGCACAGTTCATTTTGTGCACCAGTAAAAAAACATAACTTTGTCTTGAATTTGAAAAACTAAAACATTTTGGAAAAAATGTTCATTAAAGAAGGGTTCGGTGAAAGCGCATATGAAACTGGTGGGGTTCGGTACCTCCAACAAGGTTAAGAATGATAAATGGGTTGTACTTGTATAGCGCTTTTTCTACCTTCAAGGTACTCAAAGCGCTTTGACACTACTTCCACATTTACCCATTCACACACACATTCACACACTGATGGAGGGAGCTGCCATGCAAGGCGCCAACCAGCACCCATCAGGAGCAAGGGTGAAGTGTCTTGCTCAGGACACAACGGACGTGACGAGGTTGGTACTAGGTGGGATTTGAGCCAGGGACCCTCGGGTTGCGCACGGCCACTCTTCCACTGCGCCACGCCGTCCCTATGACTGTACTAGGGCTTCACGTAGGCAGAGGAGTTAGTGCATCTGCCTCACAATACGAAGCTGAGATAGGCACCAGCGCCCCCCGCGACCCCAAAGGGAATAAGCAGTAAAAAATGGATGGATAGATGAACATACTGTATCGTACGAAAGTGGCCATCAAAACCTTGCAAACGTACCAACTTTGAACAACTGTTCTATGAACTGCAAACATCCAATTACTTGATCAAAAATAGTAATATAAAATTGTAGGAAAATACATCTGTTGTTCTACAAGCCTGTTAATCACAGCCCTTAATGTCCACAAGGTTAGATTTCTTTGGAAGTGCATGTCACGCTTTACAAAAGGGTTTGCCGAGGGAGTGTAGTCAGTGTAGCATACCCCGATTCCACGACATGGGAGTACAATCAATGTTTTTCAACGGCTGAACTCAAAACTGAAACCGGCAAAGTGCAACAAAATATGTAATTAGAGAGCAGCAAATCATTCAATTGCTAATTGTGCTGTGAAATAGAGAACACACCATAAATCTATTTGGTTTGTTTCTAACAAAAACTCCTAAAGTCATCATGGAAAGACGAGGGCAGGTAAAAACCATCTTCCAAGACCTCCAGCCTTATATTCCAAATGACACCCTTCACTGCCCACTCTTGGGGGGGTCAATTGGCAAAGATTTTAGAATCTAAATCCGAATCAAGACTGATTGGCCAAGTCTGTTCAACACACAATGAATATGACTCGGAGACTGTGCTTTTCTTTGTTCAAGAGGAAGGCCTGGTGTTGACATGTATGTATGCAGGCATCCCTCGCCCAAAGCAGGTGTTGCTGATCTCCTGAGATGTGTTCCACATACAGTCACCTTGAGCCGAGTCTGTGTCCTGATACTGAGTGCAGAGCATTGGTACCACCTGACCCGCAAACAAGCCCAATTCTTGTGTCCTGCCTATTCTCAGTGACAAATATATAAAGTGAGAGATCATAATAACGACGATGATAATAGTTAGAGACACAATACAAACATACCAGTAACTAGAGGATAAATATCAACCAGTCAAATTATTTTGGTGGAGAGCAGTCTACATGATCTGTGCAGTTCTTCCAGGATTTTGCAGGATTGTTACGGCTTAAAATGCTTGCATTTTTCAGAAAGTTGAGGTAAAAGTTGCAATGTTTTGAGGCTTATTTTTTTCCAATAACATTTCATCAATTTGTAAATTCATGGGTGTTGTATAAATGTTTGAAGTGGTCGTTGTAACCTGGACCTCAAAAAGCATTTTCAACAGAATTTGGAAAACAAATACTGTATTTATGTTTTTTTTAATTTTATATGATACAGATTTGAAATAAAACATTAAAGGTCTACTGAAATGAGATTTTCTTATTTGAATGGGGATAGCAGGTCCATTCTATGTGTCATACTTGATCATGTCGCGATATTGCCATATTTTTGCTGAATTGATTTAGTAGATAACATCAACGATAAAATTTGCAACTTTTGGTGCTGATAAAAAAGCCTAGCCTTTACAGGAAGTCGCAGACGATGGCGTCACCTAGGGTGAGGGCTCCTAAAGTCCTCACATTGTTTATAATGGGAGCCTCCAGCAGCAAGAGCTATTCGGACCGAGAAAGCAACAATCTCCCCATTAATTTGAGCGAGGATGAAAGATTTGTGGATGATGATATTGATAGCGAAGGACTATAAAAAAATAAAAAAAAAAGTTAAAAAAAAAAAAAGGCAATTGCATTGGGATGGATTCAGATGTTTTTAGACACATTTACTAGGATAATTCTGGGAAATCCCTTATCTTTCTATTGTGTTGCTAAAGTTTTAGTGAGATTAAATAGTACCTGATAGTCGGAGGGATATGTCCACGGGTGTCTTGAGGCCAGTGTCTGAGGGAAGTCACGGCAGATACAAGGACGGCACAATCTTCACAGATCTCCGGTAAGAGGCGACTTTTTAACACAATTTTCTCACCGAAACCTGCCGGTTGACAAGTGGTCAGGAACCGTGTTCGATTGAACGCTCTGATCCATAGTAAAGCTTTACCTCTGGGAATTTTAAACAAGGAATTACCGTGTGTTTGTGTTGCTAAAGGCTAAAGCTTCCCAACTCCATCTTTCTACTTTGACTTCTCCATTATTAATTGAAAAAAATGCAAAAGATTCAGCAACACAAATGTCCAGAATACTGTTTATATGCGCGATGAAAAGAGACAACTTTTAGCCGCAAATAGTGCTGTGCCAATATTTCCTGACAGTCCGTGACGTCACGCGCACGCGTCATCATTCCGCGACGTTTTCAACAAGAAACTCCGCGGGAAACTTAAAATTGCAATTTAGTAAACTAAAAAGGCCGTATTGGCATGTGTGGCAATGTTAATATTTCATCATTGATATATAAACTATCAGACTGCGTGGTCGGTAGTAGTGGGTTTCAGTAGGCCTTTGAATGGCAGTAAGAGTTTTAATTCATGATAATTGATACAAGTAATCATAATTACAGACAAAAACGCCACTGATGGCCTCCAAATTGTCTGCCCTAAACATTCTTCATGTTTATTTTGTGCTGGAAAGTGTTTGTCCATCTCAAACATTCATTTATAGCCGACATTTGCCCACCAACGTTAAAAGCATATGTGAAATATTAAGAAATTAATAGCGATGAGTATTGTTGGTAAATGAGAAAGTAATAGAAATGATCTTCATTCATCTGTCATGTAAATGCTGCCTCTTTGCTAGGTCAGCATTGCAAATTAAAATGTGTTCTTAAATGCCTAACCCAGGATAAATAAAGGTTAAATATATGTATATATATATATATATAAACTACAAATTGTCTTCATATACTGCAATACCCAGAGGGCTTAGCGCTGAAGACAGGAACCAGAAGTAGGTTTAAAGGGGAACATTATCACCAGACCTATGTAAGCACCAATATATATCTTGATGTTGCAGAAAAAAGACCATATGTTTTTTTAACCGATTTTCGAACTCTAAAAGGGTGAATTTGGCGATTTAAACACCTTTCAATTGTTCCCTGTCGGGGCGATGACCTTTCACCCTTGACGTTACAATGGGAAGAAATCCGCCATTTTCTCAAACACATTACACACACCAAGTTAAATTAGCTCTGTTATTTTCCGTTTTTTTGACTGTTTTCCGTACCTTGGAGACATCATGCCTCGCCGGTGTGTTGTCGGAGAGTGTGTCAACAACACGATCGGGGACGGATTCAAGTTGTCTTACGTGGAGTGTGCATCGATTAGCACGGCATGCTAATCGATGCTAACATGGCAGAAATGGAAAGAATGTGTGGCTATCCTGCGACACTCAAAGCAGATGCATTTCCAAAGATAAAGTCAACGAAATCACAAAGGTGAGTTTTGTTGATGTTATTGACTTATATGCTAATCAGACATATTTGGTCACGGCATGACTGCCATCTAATCGATGATAACATGCTGTTTAGGCTAGATGTAGCTATATTTGCATCCAGCCTTTCCCTCCACCCACGTTTAATGCCAAACAATCACTTACCAATGGACGGATTTAAGTTGCTCCAGTGGTCAAAAGATGCAATCGTTGGTTAGAAGGCGATCTTCAATTTCGTTTTCGCTATCTGCCTCCACACTCCAACCATCACTTTCAATACATGCGTAATCTGTGGAATCGCTTAAGCCGCTGATATCCAAGTCTGAATCCGAGCTAATGTCGCTATATCTTGCTGTTCTATCCGCCATTTTTGTTTGTATTGGCGTCACTATATGACGTCACAGGAAAATGGACAGATGGATTTACAGATAGCGAAAATCAGGCACTTTAAAAGCCTTATTTCGGGATATTCCATGATGGGTAACATTTTGAAGAAAACTTAGAAAAATAAAATAAGCCACTGGGAATTGATTTTTATTGGTTTTAACCCTTCTGAAATTGTGATAATGTTCCCCTTTAAGGTACAGAATTGTGCAGTTTAAACAACAAAGAGTTGATATTATTGTTACACACACAAGAAACTTACAATGTGTTCTGATTAGACAGAGTTAATGTGTGCAATTGGGCGCTAATCACGTATTGAATTGAATGGCCAAAATTACATTGATTGGCCAATACGTGGGCATTGAACAAAGTGGCGAGACTACGTATAATTCAAAGGGATTGGTTGCATTTGTGTGAACTGGAGCGATCGCAACATGGCAACATTCTGGAGGGACTGAGCAAGGCTTGATTGGGCTTTAGACAGAGAGAGGGCCTGATGGCCCACAGTCCCCCCTCCAACTTCCATTCTCTTCAGCCACCACTGTCAAGACCTAGGAGTGAATGTGGTGACTATAGCAGAACCACGGAACAGAAAAAGCAAGCGATGGGGAAATGCACAGCGAAATTAAACTTAGTTACACATTTAGTGTCATTTATGTACAGTGTAAATCCTAGTTTAATTAAGGGGAACTAAACATTAGTGCCAAATGAGCTGTGATAATTCCACCTGCTTCCATCATCTCGTTTCACAGCAGTACTGCTTTTTGTTTAGAGATAGAGTAAATTGTGCCATGCGGAGTGGGGGTTTTAAACGTGAAACCAATTAAATTAAAGACTAAGAAATGAGTTAATGGTGCATACGGTGCATCCGGAAAGTATTTACAGCGCTTTACTTTTTCAAAAAAGTTGTTATGTTAGAGCAGGGGTAGGGAACCTATGGCTCGCGAGCCAGATGTGGCTCTTTTGTTGACTGCATCTGGCTCTCGGATAAATCTGAGCTGACATTGCTTAACACTGTAAATAACGAATAATTCCACTTGTAATCACAGTGTTAAAAAAAATGTTCAAAATATAAAATATTGTCATGCATTTTTATGTTCAAGAAGTTGGTGAGAAGTCATTTATTTATTATTGGTTAGTGTGGGGCGTGCCCTCCAGAGGTTTCTTCAGACCACCAAGCACTGACATGAGAGCCAGTTTCAGGGTTACAATATTGTTTTATTTTTCAATAAGTCTCTCAGTTGCTTTCCAGCAATTGTCTTTTTCTCTTTCGTTCTCGCTCGCACTCTGGTTTCTAGCCCCAAGCCCGTCTCTCCTCCTGGCTGCTGCTTATAACATAGCGACAGGTGATCAGATAAAAAGGCCCAGGTGGGCCGTCTACGCACCTGTCGCTGAATTCGAGGCCTGTCCTGGCAACACCCTGCTTCGCTGCGGGCCCGCAGGCCACGCCCCCTCCACAGTTAGCTTCAGAATAACAATGTTATTACAAAGAATAAGAGACCTCTCTAGAATAGGTGGTATTTCTTAAAAATGCACGCGTTTTGTTGTGTTCAGTGTTAAAAAAAATGTTATATGGCTCTTACGGAAATAAATTTTTAAATATTTGGCTTCTTGGCTCTATCAGCCAAAAAGGTTCCCGACACCTGTGTTAGAGCCTTAATGCAAAATGGAATGCATTCATTTTGTCCTCCATTTCTACAGACAATACCCCATAATGACAATGTGATTTTTAGTTTTTATTTTGCAAATTTAATTAAAAAAAACAAAAACACATGTACGTAAGTATTCACAGCCTTTGCCCATTACTTAGAAGATGCACCTGTGGCAACAATTACAGCCTCAAGTGTCATGATCTGGCAAGTCTGCTGCTGCCTGTCTGATTTTGTGTTGCATTGCCTGTTTTTTGGGCTAAAGGCAGAACCACCTGCACGCACACCTGATACCCTACTCTTCCTGACTCCTTAAAGGCCTACTGAAATGAGATGTTCTTATTTGAACGAGGATAGCAGGTCCATTCTATGTGTCATATTTGATCATTTCGCGATATTGCCATATTTTTGCTGAAAGGATTTAGTAGAGAACATCCACGATAAAGTTTGCAACTTTCGGTGCTAAGAGAAAAGCCCTGCCTCTACCGGAAGTGGCAGACGATGACATCACACGTGTGGGGGGGCTCCTCACATATTCACATTGTTTTTAATGGGAGCCTCCAACAAAAAGTGCTATTCGGACCGAGAAAACGACAATTTCCCCATTAGTTTGAGCGAGGATGAAAGATTTATGTTTGAGGATATTGATTGCGACGGACTAGATAAAAAAAAAAAAATAGTAAAAAAAAAAATAAAAATACGTGATTGCATTGGGACGGATTCCGATGTTTTTAGACACATTTACTAGGTTAATTCTGGGAAATCCCTTATCTTTCTATTGTGTTGCTAGTGTTTTAGTGAGTTTAATATTACCTGATAGTCGGAAGGGTGTCTCCACGGGTGTGTTGACGCGCAGTGTCTTAGGGGAGTCGACGGCAGCTATGGACGGCACGAGCTCAGCTTTTCTCCGGTAAGAACTGACTTTTTACCACAATTTTTTCACCGAAACCTGCTTGTTGACATGTGGTCGGGATCCATGTTCTCTTGACCGCCCTCTGATCCATAGGAAAGTTTCACCTCCAGTAATTTTAAACAAGGAATCACCGTGTGTTTGTGTGGTTAAACGCTGAAGCTTCCCAACTCCAGCTTTCTACTTTGACTTTTCCATTATTAATTGAACAAATTGCAAAAGATTCAGCAACACAGATGTCCAGAATACTGTTTACTTGCGCGATGAAAAGAGACGACTTTGAGCCGCAAATGGTGCTGCGCTAATATTTCCTGACAGTCCGTGACGTCACGCGCACGCGTCATCATTCTGCGACGTTTTCAACAAAAAACTTTAAAATTGCAATTTAGTAAACTAAAAAGGCCGTATTGGCATGTGTTGCAATGTTAATATTTCATCATTGATATATAAACTATCAGACTGCGTGGTCGGTTCTACCATGAATTGATTAACATGGACCCCGACTTTAACAATTTGAAAAACTTATTTGGGTTTTACCATTTAGTGGTCAATTGTACAGAATATGTACTGAACTGTGCAATCTACAAATAAAAGTATCAATCAATCAATCTGTAGTAATGGGTTTCAGTAGGCCTTTAAGGAGTGGGGAGCGGGGGAGAATCAATGAACACAACAAGTAAGCGGCGCTCAGTCATTTTAACGTGAAATAAATTATATTGATTTTAAGATATTTTTTTAAATTCATATCTTGCTTAAAAATATATCGATACATCTTACAAACTCGGTCCATCGCCAAACCCTATGCACTGTAAATAGAAAGGGGAGAATATGCAAGTGTTGCTTCATGCACTGTGCTCCTATGAGAATATATCAATGTGTCAAGCAAGTGTTATACAGTCAAACTGGTTTATTTATGAGTAGCATGACTGTCACTCTGCATGTGCATTGTCAGGGAGTGCTGTTGCCACACAATTGACATGCATGCCACAACAGACAAGGTGTGCCAAAAAAAAGGCAAAAGAAAAAAGCTTTTCAGGCATCCATCGCACACTACTCTGTGTGTTGAAGTGTAAGTTAAAGTTAAGTTAAAGTACCAATGATTGTCACAAACACACTTGGTGTGGTGAAAGTTGTCCTCTGCATTTGACACATCCCCTTGTTCACCCCCTGGGAGGTGAGGGGAGCAGTGGGCAGCAGCGGCGACGCGCCCGGGAATCATTTTTGGTGATTTAACCCCCAATTCCAACCCTTGATGCTGAGTGCCAAGCAGGAAGGTAATGGGTCCCATTTTTTATAGTCTTTGGTATGACTCGGCCGGGGTTTTAACTCACAACCTACCGATCTCAGGGCGGACACTTTAACCACTAGGCCAGTGGTTCTCAAATGAGCCTATGCGTACCCCTGGGGGTACTTGAAGGTATGACAAGGGGTATGTGAGATTTTTAAAAATATTCTAAAAATAGCAACAATTCAGAAATCCTTTATAAATATATTTATTGAATAATACTTCAAAAAAATATGAATGTAAGTTCATAAACTGTGAAAAGAAATGCAACAATGCAATATTCAGTGTTGACAGCTAGATTTTTTTGTGGACATATTGATGTTAAAGATTTATTTTTTTCCTCATCTGGCTCCTCTCGATGTGAAGGAGCAGCGGCTTTACTTTGAGTTCCTCCCGGATGGCAGAGCTTCTCACCCTATCTCTAAGGGAGAGCCCCGCCAACCGGCGGAGGAAACTCATTTCGGCCGCTTGTACCCGTGATCTTATCCTTTCGGTCATGACCCAAAGCTCATGACCATAGGTGAGGATGGGAACGTAGATCGACCAGTAAATTGAGAGCTTTGCCTTCCGGTTCAGCTCCTTCTTCACCACAACGGATCGGTACAACGTCCGCATTACTGAAGACGCCACACCGATCCGCCTGTCGATCTCACGATCCACTCTTCCCTCACTCGTGAACAAGACTCCTAGGTATTTGAACTCCTCCACTTGGGGCAGTGTCTCCTCCCCAACCCGAGAGGAGCCTGATGAGGTGGTTCGGGCATCTGATCAGGATGCCACCCGAACGCCTCCCTAGGGAGGTGTTTAGGGCACGTCCAACCGGTAGGAGGCCACGGGGAAGACCCAGGACACGTTGGGAAGACTACGTCTCCCGGCTGGCCTGGGAACGCCTCGAGATCCCCCGGGAAGAGCTAGACGAAGTGGCTGGGGAGAGGGAAGTCTGAGTTTCCCTGCTTAGGCTGTTGCCCCCGCGACCCGACCTCGGATAAGCGGAAGATGATGGATGGATGGATGGATGGATTTATTTTTTGTGAAGAAATGTTTAGAATTAAGTTCATGAATCCAGATGGATCTCTATTACAATCCCCAAAGAGGGCACTTTAAGTTGATGATTACTTCTATGTGTAGAAATCTTTATTTATAATTGAATCACTTAAATATTTTTCAACAAGTTTTTAGTTATTTTTATATCTTTTTTTCCCCAATAGTTCAAGAAAGACCACTGTGAATGAGCAATATTTTGCACTGTTATACAATTTAATAAATGCAAAACTGATGACATAGTGCTGTATTTTACTTATTTATCTCTTTTTTCAACCAAAAATGCTTTGCTTTGATTAGGGGGTACTTGAATTAAAAAACATTTTCACAGGGGGTACATCACTGAAAAAAGGTTGAGAACCACTGCACTAGGCCACTGAGCAGGTGTATTAATTCTCTTGAGAAGAGGTTAGAGTGGGTGGATAAAGTAAAACCCTGGACAAAACAGCAAAATACATATTAATATGCATGTGCAAGCATGCTTAGAAGGGACATGCAGTAAGTAAGCATGTGTGCATTAAAGCAGCCTATCCAAAAGGGTGGTCCCCGTCCGTCCTCAAATCGTCACTGGGCCTCAGAGGCGGTTAGGATTAAGTTTTACATGATAACGTTGGCCCAGGAGATATACAGTACTCTCGCATAGTGAGAGGTGCCTGTGAAGATGCAGGAATACCAAAGTCTGTAGAGTGGAGATACGAGTGTGGAGATAAGGAGCAGAGAGGAGATTGGTCTTTTATCAAGCTTCAGAGGAGTGAGAGATGAGTGGTGATGTCTCCGGGACGAGACCTATCTACTCTCTCTGACACACCTGTCAAGTGGTGTCTCTTCAGTGCTTCATCCAACACTTCCAAGCCCTGAAGTATCTTTGGAGTGTGCTTTATAATCGTTGGAAGCCCGTGCATGTGCAGCGTATGAAAAATTCAATCCAACATGAACTGTGAATAAAATAAATACCTCAATAAAAATAATAAATAAATACATAATTTATCCTGTGTCAATTATAGGGCTGGGTATTGTTTAAGCATTTCCGATACCAGTACCTTTAAAACAAAGCTAATATCAACTGAGTACTTCATTCGATATTAATCGTGAAAAGAATGCAATGGGTTGCGTAATTGTCACCACTCTTTCCCATTCAAGATTTTTACGGGAATACATTTTGAAAGTGCTCAAATATTTACAAACCCCGTTTCCATATGAGTTGGGAAATTGTGTTAGATGTAAATATAAATGGAATACAATGATTTCCTAATCATTTTCAACCCATATTCAGTTCAATGCACTACAAAGACAAGATATTTGATGTTCAAACTCATAAACTTTATTTTTTTTTTTGCAAATAATGATTAACTTAGAATTTCATGGCTGCAACACGTGCCAAAGTAGTTGGGAAAGGACATGTTCACCCCTGTGCTACATCACCTTTTCTTTTAACAACATTCAATAAATGTTTGGGAACTGAGGAAACTAATTGTTGAAGCTTTGAAAGTGGAATTATTTCCCATTTTTGTTTTAAGTAGAGCTTTAGTCTCCGCTGTCGTATTTTACGCTTCATAATGCGCCACACATTTTCAATGGGAGACAAGTCTGGACTGCAGGCGGGCCAGGAAAGTACCCGCACTCTTTTACTACAAATCCACGCTGTTGCAACACGTGGCTTGGCATTGTCTTGCTGAAATAAGCAGGGGCGTCCATTATAACCTTGCTTGGATGACAACATATGTTGTTCCAAAACCTGTATGGACCTTTCAGCAATAATGGTGCCTTCACAGATGTGTAAGTTACCCATGCCTTGGACACTAATACACCCCCATACCATCACAAATGCTGGCTTTTCAACTTTGTGCCGATAACAATCCGAATGGTTATTTTTCTCTTTGATCTGGAGGACACTACGTCCTCTGTTTCCAAATATAATTTGAAATGTGGACTATCCAGACCACAGAACATTTTTCCACTTTGCATCAGTCCATCTTAGATGAGCTAGGGCCCAGCAAATCTGGCGGCGTTTCGCAGGGCCAACACAGATAGACAGACAACATTCACACTCACATTCACACACTAAGGACAATTTAGTGTTGCCAATCAACTTATTCCCAGGTGCATGTCTTTGGATGTGGGAGGAAGCCGGAGTACCTGGAGGAAACCCACGCATTCTCGGGGAGAACATGCAAACTCCACACAGAAACATACTGAGCCCGGGATTGAACCCAGGACAACTCAGGACCTTCGTATAGTGAGGCAGACAGAACAATTGTGATGAATATACTGAACTCCTGTTTTTTTGGGATAACAATCCATCCATCCATCCATTTTCTACCGCTTATTCCCTTTTGGGGTCGCGGGGGGCGCTGGTGCCTATCTCAGCTACAATCGGGTGGAAGGCGGAGTACACCCTGGACAAGTCGCCACCTCATCGCGGGGCCAACACAGATAGACAGACAACATTCACACTCACATTCACACTCTAGGGCCAATGTAGTGTTGCCAATCAACCTATCCCCAGGTGCATGTCTTTGGAAGTGGGAGGAAGCCGGAGTACCCGGAGGGAACCCACGCATTCACGGGGAGAACATGCAAACTCCACACAGAAAGATCCCGAGCCTGGTATTGAACCCAAGACTGTAGGACCTTCGTATTGTGAGGCAGACGCACTAACCCCTCTGCCACCATATTGTTTTACTTACTGTGGTATATTATTTACTTATTATTTAATTATTCACTGTTTTGTTACAGAGAACAAGGAAATGCAGAATTGCATCGTATGCATGTTCAAAATTAACTGAACTATAAAATATCTAGAAGTACACAAAATAGAAAGATAGCACTTTAGATTTGACGATGAAAAAGCAAGAAAGAGCACAGCCAAACCAACAGCAGAATGAACGATTTGATTTTCTTTGTCAGAAAAAATAAGGATTTTTATATATAATGCAGTATCGGAAACAATGTGTTTGTTTTTTTTTGGACCCCAACGTTATATAAAATTTTGAGCGTAGTATTGGAGACTGCTGACATTGCAGTAGTGGGGTCTGAAACAGAGTCAATTGTCCTGAATAAAGCTTGAGGACAGTTGCTGCTGTTTTAAATAATACCAGAGAGATGTTCGGATTTAACCTCTTTTACAGCCCTTTGATAACTCCATTAAAGTGCCACGCAGAATATCCAGTGACACATGGAGTCTGTCCTTCTTCCACTTTAATGCTCAGCCTGTCGGCATTGCTGCCTGAGTGCACGACTGTTATACCAAGGGTCAGATTTGGGTTTAGAGGAGGTGGATTTGTATGGTGCAAAAGAGTCCAATACATCCAAACAGGTGGAGTTGAAACCGGACATAAAATCCTCAGGGGAAACAAAAGAAGTCTGCCTTGCAGGCCCGTTAATGCAGCTTCAAAAGCTCCAGATGTAAAAGAAGTGATGATACAGCGGCGGCAGGCTGGCATGGATGGTTTGGGTAAAGTGTGAGGGGTGATGAATTCAAAACTTACAGGTGAATGGTCTGAGAAATTGATTGGTTGATAGGTTTATTGACATCTTAAATAATTGAATCCATGTAATGCTTTAAAAAAGCAAATTGATGACACTAAAAGCCAAAAGGCTCGTCTTCATTGTGGTCCATTAAATATTCATCACATTTGATACATTCAAAAATAAAAGATATATAACCTGTAACATGTACATAAAACATTACGTTACAATTTTTTTATAAATTATGTATATATAAACAGTATACATGTCAGGTGAGGCCCTGCGGTGAGGTGGCGACTTGTCCAGGGTGTACCCCGCCTTCCACCCGATTGTAGCTGAGATAGGCGCCAGCGCCCCCCGCGACCCCAAAAGGGAATAAGCGGTAGAAAATGGATGGATGGATGGATGTCAGGTGATTAAAAAACAATGTTTACAACAAATGGCTGACAACATACATGTATATTAAATGCCTACTGAAACCCACTACTACCGACCACGCAGTCTGATAGTTTATATATCAATGATGAAGTGAAGTGAATTATATTTATATAGCGCTTTTCTCAAGTGACTCAAAGCGCTTTACATAGTGAAACCCAATATCTAAGTTACATTTAAACCAGTGTGGGTGGCACTGGGAGCAGGTAGGTAAAGTGTCTTACCCAAGGACACAACGGCAGTAACTAGGATGGCACAGGCGGGAATCGAACCTGGAACCCTCAAGTTGCTGAAACGGCCACTCTACCAACCGAGGTATGCCGATTAAATATTAACATTGCAACACATGCCAATACGGCCTTTTTAGTTTACTAAATTACAATTTTAAATTTCCCGCGGAGTTTCTTGTTGAAAACGTCGCGGAATGATGACGTGTGCGCGTGACGTCACGGACTGTAGAGGACATATTAGCGCAGCACCATTTGCGGCTAAAAGTCGTCTCTTTTCATCGCATAATTACACAGTAATTTGGACATCTGTGTTGCTGAATCTTTTGTAATTTGTTCAATTAATAATGGAGAAGTCAAAGTAGAAAGATGGAGGTGGGAAGCACGTGGTGTTTCCTTGCTTAAAATTCCCAGAGGTGAAGCTTTACTATGGATCAGAACGGTCAAGCGAACATGGTTGCCGACCACTTATCAACCGGTAGGTTTCGGTGAGAAAATTGTGGTGAAAAGTCCATGCAGCGGCCGTCAACTTCCCTCAGAGACTGGCGTCAAGACACCCGTGGACACACACCTCCGACTATCAGGTACTACTTAAACCCACTAAAACACTAGCAACACAATAGAAAGATAAGGGATTTCACAGAATTATCCCAGTAAATGTGTCTAAAAACATCTGAATCCGTCCCAATGCAATCGCCTTTTTTTTAAACTATTATTTTTTGTCTTTTTAGTCCTTCGCTGTCAATATCATCATCCATAAATCTTTCATCCTCGCTTAAATCATGGGGAATCAGACAAGTTGGTACACTTTGGCAGCCAATTTATACCCGGGAATGGCGACTACAACACCCACACCTCTCTTTTCTTTGCAAGGATTGTGAGTCATTCTTCATCTAAATGGGAATATATGAAGTCAGCATCCTAATGACAGCAGACCTTGTACAGTAAGTTATGTTTTTATTACGTCTGTTGGCTCTCATAATGTCTGTAGTGAGCAGAAATCAGTGATGAAGAAAAAAAAGCAAAAGTGATGAATTTTTTAAATTAATGTGCCATGTATGTTCAAAATTAGCAAAATATGTAAATATTAAATGTTATTATAAATGTGCTTGTGACATTAAACAACATTTCTTTGCTGCTATTATTAAATTGACACTACAAAACAGTCAAATTTATTGACTAATGGGTAAATTAGCACAAATGTAAATGAGATGGGGTCTTCTTAACACCACTGTTGGTATTTTTGACATCCTCAGAAACAAAGTGAAGGGACATGAAGAAATTATATTGAGGGGTTGGACAGGCTTGTTTTGTTAAATCTTCCATTTGCTGGAAAAAACACTTTTTTTATTTTTTTTTTAAACACATCATTTGACCTGCAGCCTGCCCTGTCAAAACAAAATCCCATCTCTGCCCCTATTTCCTCTAAAGTGTTTCCTCACATTGGTAATGTAATCCGGGAAAAGGTTATGTCTCCAAAAACAGGACAATCATAATATAAGTCAATAGTTCTTAAATGGGGGTACACGTACCCCTGGGGGTACTTGAAGGTATGCCAAGGGGTACGTGAGATTTAAAAAAATGTTTTTAAATATAGCCACAATTAAAAAATCCTGTATAAATGTATTTGTTGAATAATACTCAGACAAAATATAAATGTAAATTCATAATCTGTGAAAAAAATGCAACAATGCAATATTCAGTGTTGACAGCTAGATTTGTTTGTGGACATGTTCAATAAATATTAATGTTAAAGATTTCTTTTTTTGTGAAGAAATGTTTAGAATTAAGTTCATGAATCCAGATGGATCTCTATTACAATCCCCAAAGAGGGCACTTTAAGTTGATAATTATGTGTAGAAATCTTTATTTATAATTGAATCACTTGTTTATTTTTCAGTTATTTTTATATATATTTTCTCCAAATAGTTCAAGAAAGACCACGACAAGATCGTTCTATGTAAATATCTCATTTCACAACGTATAATTTCACGTTTCACACTGTTACACTGTTGCGATCCGCTGCTCGGATCCTCACAGATTGTTGTTTTGTTTCCATTTTTGTATCACTCTCTGTCGTTTCACTCCTTAGTTCCTGTTTAGTCTGTCACCATGGTTACACATTATTTTCACCAGCCCATTGCTTTCAACGCACACCTGTTTCTATTTTGATTACGCCTTATATAAGCCTGCCCCTTTTCGTTGTTCTCTCTTGGATCCTAATTTGCCTTCGTGCAACAGTGACGACTGCTTTAGATGTATATTCTCGCTAGCTTACACGCTACGCCTTTGTTTATTCCTAGCTCTCATGCAATATCAATCATCAATCAATCAATGTTTACTTATATAGCCCTAAATCACTAGTGTCTCAAAGGGCTGCACAAACCACAACACAAACCACTACGACATTCTCGGTAGGCCCATATAAATGCTTTGTTTTCACTTTTCGTGCCTTCGTGCCTAGTATTTGTGTTTCCGTTTCTTTTCCTAGCATCCATGCTAGTGCTTTGTGTTTGCCTTTTTTGTTTAGCACCAGTGTTTTGTTTCTAACCTTTTTCATTACTTTAATAAATCCTTTATTTTCTTACCTTTTGCTGTGTTCTCACCCGTCGCATTCTCGGAGGAACAAATCCGGCATCGTTTGGCCACACAGTCTTCACATATACAATTTAATGAATCAGAAACTGATGACATAGTGCTGTATTTTACTTCTTTATCGCTTTTTTTCAACCAAAAATGCTTTGCTCTGATTAGGGGGTACTTGAAATAAAAAAATGCTCACAGGGGGTACATCACTGAAAAAAGGTTGAGAACCACTGTTATAAGTCAATGAGATACATAAAATCCAGAGCTCATGGTTGAGGATTAATCAACTGCTTAAATGTACTTGATTTAAATCAGGTTAGACAGAATTAATCCCCAGCGAGCCACTATTCTACTCCTTGGGCAATTTAGTGACAAAATACAATTATGGCCTATACGTTACACCTCACTGGTTCATCTCAACTCTAGTTCCTCTGGGATATCACACTATGTCTATGTGTCTGTCATACCACTCTCCAGAGTGGGATGATGGGAGTATCAGTGCCAATTTACAAGATAAGGATGGTATTTTCAAGTAATTGTATTCATAAGGGAGCCTATTCACAACCAACCGTCCCAATCCAAGTGAACCCCACCTATAAAATAAAGTTGGTCTGCGTACATTTACGGAATTATTATTATCGATTTATATGAATACAGTCAAAGTGGGAATGAATGAATGCCTGTTATCTGTTCGCAGTTTTTTGAGATGCCACTGAGGGTTGGATAATCTCATAAACTTCAGTGGACATAAAAAGATAGTTTGTGAATAAGAAAGAGAAGAGCAGATAAAATGGATTAATTTGATTTACTGCCCATTTTCTTCCTGTCTGATACAATGTAGGAAACATTAGTTGGCGGGTATGAAATGTTGTTGTCGAGAGAAAATAAAGATTTCGCTTTTGAAATGAAATCCAGCGGATGTAAAAAGCACTTTATGCGATGTATTAGATGTTTAGGCATTTCCAGTAGAAAAAAATGCTTGGGTCAGTCATTTTTTTGAATCATTTTTAAATTGGATCTATATTAATATATTGGGAATGTGTGCTTATTGGTGTTTTAGCCTCTTCCCGCTGACTTGTTCAAAAGCTAAACAGCATCCATGGTCTACTTACAAAGAGGTGATGCCAACACATATTTGATGGACGTCAAAGAGAGAAAACTCCCAGCATGCTGTTTGAAAACGCTGAGGAGAGACAGGAGTCAAACGGTGAAAGTAGCCTTACAGAATACAGTTTATGTCCAGAAAACTGAAAAATAAAAAACAAGGGACGATCTATGGGTCAGTGTTTGTTCTCCTTTGAAGTGTAAATGCTGGAATTGTTTAATGTTAAGGCAACATTTCTAAAATTACGTTCTCAATGAAAGATGAGGAAAACTACCAATTTTAAAGTGGTTGTTTGCAACCTTAATGCAGATGCCTAGAGGGCGTCAACATTTCAATGTTTTCTTAAGGATTATATTCCCCTCTTATGGCTTTTAAATAAACAAAAACAAACACGCTCGTGCGTAACACACATACACACATCAGCTGATGACAGAAATGTGGCTTATACTTATTATTATACTTTATACTAGGTAACACTGGCTATCATTGAATGTACACCTCAAATCACAAGTGCCCCATTTCACGACTATTTTGAGATATGAACTGCTTCTCTACTTTGTTTTGTGTTGTGCTTTAATTTGCAAGTGTATAGTTGACTTAAAACGTTTTTTTATGGTTTTTTTCAACCCTGCGCTCCAACATTGGGAACGGAGTAACCGAGTTCAAAGGAGAGGCCAGCGGATCACAAAAACAAAGCATTAACAACAAACCATGTCCCACCGTTTAAGGACCGGGAATGATCAAATCACAAAAAGTCAGCGCCAGCCTGCTTAGCATGCGACCAAAAAAGTCGACACCATCCATCCATTCATTTTCTACCGCTTGTCCCTTTCAGGGTGGCAGGGGGTGCTGGGGCCTATGTAAGCTTCATTCGCGCAGAAGGCGGTGTACACCCTGGACAAATTACCACCTCATCGCAGGGCCAATGGATGGACAATTATTCATGTAAATATAGAGAATCTGCCAATGGTGTTCTTGACGTGTCTTCTGACTCAACACGGTCACGACACAGCGACAATTTGCTGTTAACTCTAACCTCTAAAGCAGGGGTGCCCATTACGTCGATCGCGATCGACTGGTCGATCTCGGAGGGTGTGTCAGTCGATCTCAAGCCAGGCATTAAAAAATATACATAAAAATGAGCAATCATCAATCATACCAAGACTTCACTTTCGTCAGTTGTTTGACATTCTCGGCACCCGAGGATCTTGTGAGATGACGCTGGCTGCTGCAAGCTCATATTTAAGAAAAAAATCACTAACAGGGCGGACGCAGAGAAACACATTTTATTTCTAGAGACTCCGTACCTACTGTCAAAACTCTAAAGACCGACAGCACAGTTCCTGTCTTCACCATAAAAGACCTGTTTCATCCTGCCTGTGCTAACAAAATAAGAGTCTCAGAAAGCTAGCGTGCACAAGCTAGCAAGCTACGGAGTTTGATGCCAATGTATTTCTCCCCCGCCCTCAGCGACCGCTTTCTCACTTGCTTGCCCACCCGCACACTCACTGACGTCACTCACCTGCTGCCAGACATTAAAGGGCCACACACATATGCTACTCTCATAACAAAGTGTTTAAAAACGAGTATGCAAGTTGGACAAATGAGATGCCAAATCCAACCACTTTCATGTGGTATTGGACAGAAAGGAGGACTTTTTTTTTCCCCTCCATTTGAAAATGCGGACGTTATCAGCACCACTGTCTAATTCCAATCAATGCAAGTCATCAGAATCAAATACAACAACTTATATTCTTGTCTTCATGAAAGAAAGGAATCTATGTGTGTTAAACATGCTTGTATTATCATTAAACACCATTAACTTGTTAAGAAAAATGTCTCTTTCATAAATAAATAAATATAAATTATAAATAGGAATGAGGTAGATCTCCTCGACTTGGTCAATTGAAAAGTAGCTCGCCTGCAGAAAAAGTGTGAGCCCCCCTGCTCTAAAGCATCTCTGTGCAATAAACAACAATACCGATTTTAATTGCTATACAACAAAGAAGCAGCCAGGAGACATTGATAAGACCGCTCCCCATCTTTTTACATTACGTCATAAAACTACAGTACTTGTTGGTAGTACATTTTATAGTACTGTTTTTCAAACATATTTCCTATTTAAACTTATATTGTTATTTTTTTCAAATACATGTTCCATGTTAACATTGTGGCATTAAGGGGGCCAAGCATTGATAAAGGTTTGGATAAAATACATTTATTTCCATTTATTTCAATGGGTGGCGCTGTTTTGAGATAAGAATATTTGAGTTAAAAGCTGGGTCGGGAATCGAATCATGCTAATAATTCGAGGCGGTAATGTACAGTGGTACCTTAGCCTTGTGTGACCAAGATGACAATAGTTTGGGGATATGAGCGGTCTATTGGCTAACTGTTTTGCTTTAGATTGCAGGCCAAGGGTGTAAAATAATTTCCAAATGGTGGACATTTATCCATGAAAATATGGAAGAGATGCTAAAGGTGTTTGACACTATCTCGGCTCTCCATGATAAATGCTGGATTTTGTCATTGTTACATGACTTAATAAAAGCACTGCAGTTGTTTGTAGTACATCCTGTTGTGTAGTCTTTGATAAACTATTCCCTTTTGAGAAGTTTGCAAGAAATTGTGTTGTTGTTGCATATAATGGGGACGATTGATTAGCAATTTAAAAATGTATGAGCGCCGTCAGAGAACCAATTAAACTTGTAAACCGAGGTACAACTATACATTAAAAACATGTTATTATTTCAGCTCATGGTGTACACATCACCATCCCAACATACGCCAACGCATCCTGTGGCTTTGTTGCCTTTAATTGTATATTTATTGTTGATAAAAGATACCTCATTAGTCCTCCACGGAGACTGCCACAAGTGCCGATGATCGATCGATGGAAGTGTATACATGCTCCAGGGTTATGGTTTTTCAATTGCAATGTGTGTGTTTGTGTTAAACCGGCCTAATTGAGGTGTTTCAATTTGTTTTAAAAAGCTGGTTTAAACTCAACTGGCAGTGTTTGGTCATGTTTGGAGTGTGTATCAAAAGTACCATTCAGCTCAATTTCCTCCAGTAAGCAATAAGTTGCAAACACGTTCTGCACCATGTCCCACATTTGGAACATTTGCATAAACTGCCACTCTAAATTATTCACAGCTTCTGTCTTAGCTTTTCTGACTCATCATGTTTCAAACGTTCATGCTTTTTTTCCTTGCGGTTTGGAGTCAAAGAGAGTCACTACATTCTAAAAGCATGCCTGTAAAAATGTAATGACTTTGCCAGTCTATGTTGTATTTGTGTTAAGAATGAATTATGTTATTGTGAAACAAATGTGTCAGGTTCGGGGTGCTGTGTGAAGACAAAACACCAATGACATCCCCAATTATAGTTACAGAAGCATAAAAAAAAAAAAAACACTTTAATGTAATCTAATGGTACATAATTACTAAGCTTACTAAGAAATAATACGACATAACAAAATGTCGCAATAGGTGCTAACTATATCTTTGCCTCCACTCTCACTGATTTCTGCATTTCCGCCATTTGTCATGAACACTTAGTTAATTACCTCTTAATGCCTTTCAGCAAACACTAATATATACTTTCATTAGAAAACATTAAGTAGCTGGCTCTTCCTTCCTGTGCTTGCGAGACCCTCTCCCTTGTGTGCTGATAATGAAGTACCCGGACATGCACGTTACATTTTAATTCTACAGTGTATTGCACACACAGTGATGTGTCAGCAACAAATGTATCAGTGAGAAACATTTTTATCCCATTATTCATCTTCAGGAAGTCGAAAAAATAAACAACCACGCAGACCATCACACTGTTGTCTCACACATATTGCAAACTTGGTTACATGAATGCATTGCCAGGAAGCCCTTAGGATAATTCGGGATAAACTCCACTGTATAATTAATAAACCGTAT
This sequence comes from Nerophis ophidion, assembly GCF_033978795.1. Classification (NCBI taxonomy): domain Eukaryota; kingdom Metazoa; phylum Chordata; class Actinopteri; order Syngnathiformes; family Syngnathidae; genus Nerophis; species Nerophis ophidion. The sequence continues at coordinate 62,967,030 of NC_084616.1, forward strand.
TTTTCGGATTATAAATCGATCCGGAGTATACGTCGCACCGGCCGAAAATGCATAATAAAGAAGGAAAAAAAACATATATATGTCGCACTGGAGTATAAGTCGCATTTTGGGGGGAAATTTATTTGATAAAATCCAACACCAAGAATAGACATTTGGAAGGCATTTTAAAATAAATAAAGAATAGTGAACAACAGGCTGAATAAGTGTACGTTATATGATACATAAATAACCAACTGAGAACCTGCCTGCTATGTTAACCTAACATATTATGGTAAGAGTCATTCAAATAACTATAACATATAGAACATGCTATTCGTTTACCAAACAATCTGTCACTCCTAATCAATAAATCCCATGAAATCTTCTTCCTCGACGTCGCTTCTAAACAACTCTGGCAACTCCAAAGGTATGCGCCGCTTCCTGTTGTCGTTTTCTGCTGCATATTTCACTACGTCCAGCTTGTAATCTGCAGTACATGATTTCCTTTTTGGTCCAATTTTTGTTCAGCCTTTTCAGTTTTTATAAGTTACCGCCAAAGATGAAATTATCCATTTTAATAGCTACGGCAGTAGCATATAACAGTTAGCATTCCATGACCCACAATGCACTTCTGTCATGACCCTCCACCGAATTCTTATTGGTTGACGTGTATGTGACGATTGCTGATGTGTGTGTGACGATTGCTGACATTTTCTTCGTCTCTTCCGTGAATTAAATAAAAAAATGTTTGATATTTTACGGTAATGTGTAAAAAATTTCACAAATAATTCACTGCGGATTATATGCGATTTATAGTCCGAAAAATACGGTAGTGTCCATATTAGCAAACATGACCGTTTTTTATTTCCCAAGTTATGCTACAAGCGGTAGAAAAATGGATGCATGGATGGATTTTATGTTGCATTTTCTTGCAACTGATTTATCCTAACACTTTGACACCATTACTAAACATAAGGAGTCATCTAGACCAGACCTATTTAACTGGCAGCCCGTGGGCCACATCCAGCCCACCCAAGCTATTCATTTGGCCCACCAAACATCACTCCAATAGGTTTGATGAAACCATTCAAACGAGGGTGTCTCATGTATGTAGTACTCCCGCCAAATCGGACTTTAAACAACGACTGGACCACAAAGTATGAATGTTCTGCCCCGAGACACTGCTCGAGTCATTCTTTTTTATTGGACATTTTAAGCGGCGGACACACTGTTCCAGGCCAGCAACGATGGTAGAAATCCACAAGTGTAAGCTTTATCACGAAACGCTGTTGGATCTTTGTAAGGATATATTGTGCATAAAGATATTGAGTTAATTTTGTATTGAAATTGCTGACTTTGTGATGTCTTTAGTATTTGTGGTCGTATTTGTATTTGTCTGAGTATCTCTCTGGCGAGCAAAATTGAATACATTTGACCAGTGGAGGGCAATAACGCTACACCTTAGGTTTAATTGTGTTGAGGCACATTCATGTTTACTGAGGACGTTGTTTTAATTCAATGTGCGTAAACATACAGTATGCAGGTTATTGTGTGATTGTGTTAAAACGCAACTTATTTCATTCATGTAAAATACACAAGTGACATTATTTATGTACAACACACAATGGATTTTATACTTTTGTAATGATCATTATATGTTTATATTTTCAGTCTTACAAACTTAAATGAAAGCAGAAAGGTAAAGAAACAAAACTGAGGAGGTAAAATAAGTCAAACGAAGGAACATCAAAATGCAAAAAAGAAACTCCTGTTAACTATCTGTGCCAAGCTGCGCACGTTGAAAACTAATAGTGAGGGCATACTTGCTAACCCTCCTGATTTTTCCCAGAGACTCACAAATTTTAGTGCCCCTCCCAAAAAACTCCCGAGGCAACCATTTTTCCGAATTTCTCCCAATTTTCACCCAGACAACAATATTGAGGGAGTGTCGTGATGGCACTGCCTTTGGCGTCCTCTACAATCTGTCGTCACGCCCGCCTTTTCCTCCATTCAAACAGCTTGCCGGCTCAACCAAATGTTGTATGCGGCTTCTACAGACACACGCAGGTGACTGTGAGACATACCGTATTTTTCGGACTGTAAGTCGCAGTTTTTTTCATAGTTTGGCCAGGGCTGCAACTTATGTGTAAAATTATTAACACATTACCGTTAAATATCAAATATTATCATTTAGCTCATTCACGTAAGAGACTAGACGTTTAAGATTTCATGGGATTTAGCGATTAGGAGAGACAGATTGTTTGGTAAACGTATAGCACAGGGGTAGGGAACCTATGGCTCTAGAGCCAGATGTGGCTCTTTTGATGACTGCATCTGGCTCTCAGATAAATTTTAGCTGACATTGCTTAACAGGATAAGTAATTAATAATTACACTGGTAATGGCAGTGTTAAAAATAACGTTCAAAATATAAAACATTCTCATGCATTTTAATCCATCCATCCATCCATCCATCTTCTTCCGCTTATCCGAGGTCGGGTCGCGGGGGCAACAACCTAAGCAGGGAAACTCAGACTTCCCTTTCCCCAGCCACTTCGTCTAGCTCTTCCCGGGGGATCCCGAGGCGTTCCCAGGCCAGCCGGGAGACATAGTCTTCCCAACGTGTCCTGGGTCTTCCACGTGGCCCCCTACCGGCTGGACGTGCCCTAAACACCTCCCTAGGGAGGTGTTCGGGTGGCATTCTGACCAGATGCCTGAACCACCTCATCTGGCTCCTCTCGATGTGAAGGAGCAGCGGCTTTACTTTGAGCTCCTCTCGGATGGCAGAGCTTCTCACCCTATCTCTAAGGGAGAGCCCCGCCACACGGCGGAGGAAACTCATTTCGGCCGCTTGTACCCGTGATCTTGTCCTTTCGGTCATAACCCAAATCTCATGACCATAGGTGAGGATGGGAACGTAGATCGACCGGTAAATTGAGAGCTTTGCCTTCCGGCTCAGCTCCTTCTTCACCACAACGGATCGGTACAACGTCCGCATTACTGAAGACGCCGCACCGATCCGCCTGTCGATCTCACGATCCACTCTTCCCTCACTCGTGAACAAGACTCCTAGGTACTTGAACTCCTCCACTTGGGGCAATGTCTCCTCCCCAACCCGGAGATGGCATTCCAGCCTTTTCCGGGCGAGAACCATGGACTCGGACTTGGAGGTGCTGATTCTCATTCCACTCGCTTCACACTCGGCTGCATTTTAATCCATCCATCAATTTTCTACCGCATCTATTTAACAAGTATTTTATTTATTATTGGTTCTGCTTCAAAATAACAATGTTATTAAAAAGAATGAGAGACTATTTAAACTCTAAAAATGTTGGTTTTACTTAAAAATGCACGCATTTAGTTGTATTCAGTGTTAAAAAATATTATATGGCTCTCACGGAAATACATTTTAAAATATTTGGCTTTCTTGGCTTTCTCGGCCAAAAAAGTTCCCGACCCCTGGTAAAGCATTTTCTATATGTTATAGTTATTTGAATGACTCTTACCATAATATGTTACGTTAACATACCAGGCACGTTCTCAGTTGGTTATTTATGAGTCATATAACATACACTTATTCAGCCTGTTCACTATTCATTATTTATTTTAAATTGCCTTTCAAATGTCTATTCTTGGTGTTGGTTTTTATCAATAAATATCTCCAAAAAATGCGACTTATACTCCAGTGCGACTTCTATAAGTTTTTTTCCTTCTTTATTATGGATTTTCGGAAGGTGCGACTTATACTCTGGATCCACTTATAATTCGCAAAATACGGTTTATTAATTATACATTGTATTTTATCCCGAATTATCTTAAGGGCTTCCTGGCAATGCATTCATGTAACCGTGTTTGCAATATGCGACTTATATTCCGAATAATACGGTACTTGATCAACAGCCATACAGGTCACACTGAGGTTGGCCGTATAAACAACTTTAACACTGTTACAAATATACACCACACTGTGAACCCACACCAAACAAGAATGACAAACACATCCGCACTGTAACACAACAAAAACCCAACAGAAAAAATACCCCGAATCCCTTGCAGTCCTAAATCTTCCTGGACGCTACAATATACACCCCCGCTAACACCAAACACCGGCCCCCCCAACTCCCGAATTCAGAGGTCTCAAGGGTGGCAAGTATGAGCGAGGGCAGAATAATACATTTATTGACAGTGCAGTGTGAAAGCCAATATACTTACTTTGTAATTATTTAAAAATAGTCTCAAATTAATATAACCTGCAGAGGCACTTCCTGACAAAAAAAATCCAAATTTCAATGTTCACCGCTGAGACCTTGGCCTCTTGAAAATGCAGCTATCTTCATTGTATAGTTGAATAGTCCTGATCTCGACCCATCAGACAACAATAGCAGCATTGCGCACCCTGTCTTATGGATTAACTTTATCATCTATATTTTCTGAATCAATACTAAAAAGACACCTCGGCAAAAAAGATGAGTCACAGTTAAAAAAAAAAAAATGTAAACCACAGTTTGTCTGGAGAGTGGACTCACGCTCTCATCATTGTTATCCAAGGAGTCATTTTGCTGAAAATCTATTTCCAAATTAACATATTGTATTGCTCGCTTACCTTCTTTGTTATGCAGGAGCCAAGCACTGGTATTAAATATTTAACTCAAGTGCCAAGGAGAGAAGATATGTCATCTTTCTTATTGTAGATACGGATTAAATAAATTTGCATGAGCACATTCTATGCCTCCAATCTAGATAAATATTAGTGAAGTATGAAGAGCAGATAGAGGAGGTGTGAGTGAAAGCACATCAGGATTCATAAACCACGCTGTTTACCCATGATGGCGTGCCTCTTTCATCAGGCTGACGATGTACAGGATGAAGTGTGTCGGAGTGATGATAAAGCGGCAACCTTGTTTGACAAAGCTGGAGTGGCTCTTGGTAGTGGTATATAACTACATTTTCTATTTCTTTTTTGCTTTTCACCTGCGAAGGACTAATGAATCTTTCAGTTGAAATTGCCAACCAGGGACCTTATGTTGAGAGAGTTGCCTGGCTTTCCTACTAAAAACCCTGTTTCCATATGAGTTGGAAAATTGTGTTAGATGTAAATATAAACGGAAAACAATGATTTGCATATCATTTTCAACCTATATTCGGTTGAATATGCTACAAAAACAACATATTTGATGTTCAAACTGATAAACATTTTTTTTCTTTGCAATTAATAATTTACTTTAGAATTTGGTGCCAACAACACGTGACAAAGAAGTTAGGAAAGGTGGCAATAAATACTGATAAAGTTGAGAAATGCTCATCAAACATTTATTCGGAACATCCCACAGGTGTGCAGGCTAATTGGGAACAGGTGAGTGTCATGATTGGGTATAAAAACAGCTTCCCAAAAATGCTCATTCTTTCAAAAGAAAGGATGGGGCGAGGTACACCCCTTTGTCCACAACTGCGTAAGCAAATAGTCAAACAGTTTAAGAACAATGTTTCTCAAAGTGAAATTGCAAGAAATTTTGGGATTTCAACATCTACGGTCCATAATTTCATCAAAAGGTTCAAAGAATCTGGAGCAATCACTCCACGTAAGCGGCATGGCCGGAAACCAACCTTGAATGACCGTGACCTTGGATCGCTCAGACGGAACTGTATCAAAAACCGACATCAAACTCTAAAGGATATCACCACATGGACTCAGGAACACTTCTGAAAACCACTGTTACTAAATATAGTTAGTCGCTATACCTGTAAGTGCAAGTTAAAGCTCTACTATGCACCGCGAAAGCCATTTATCAACAACATCCAGAAACACTGTTGGCTTCTCTGGGCCTGAGATCATCTAATATGGACTGATGCAAAGTGGAAAAGTGTTCTGTGGTCTGACGAGTGCACATTTCAAATTGTTTTTTGGAAATATTCGACATCGTGTCATCCGGACCAAAGGGGAAGCGAACCATCCAGACAATTATCGACGCAAAGTTCAAAAAGCAGCATCTGTGATGGTATGGGGGTGCTTTAGTGCCCAAGTCATGGGTAACTTACACATCTGGGAAGGCACCAATAATGCTGAAAGGTACATACAGGTTTTGGAACAACATATGCTGCCATCTAAGCGCCGTCTTTTTCATGGACGCCCCTGCTTATTTCAGCAAGACAATGCCAAGTCACATTCAGCACGTGTTACAACAGCGTGGCTTCGTAAAAAAAGAGTGCGGGTACTTTCCTGGCCCGCCTGTAGTCCAGACCTGTCTCCCATCGAAAATGTGTGGCGCATTATGAAGCGTAAAATACGACAGCGGAGACCTCGGACTGTTGAACGACTGAAGCTCTACATAAAACAAGAATGGGAAAGAATTTCACTTTCAAAGCTTCAACATTTAGTTTTCTCAGTTCCCAAACATTTATTGAATGTTGTTAAAAGAAAAGGTGATGTAACACAATGGTGACCATGCCCTTTCACAACTACTTTGGCACGTGTTTCAGCCATGAAATTCTAAGTTACCGTATTTCAAGGCATGCGGTAAAAGTAAGCAGGCGCTAATAATTTTAAAACCTCTTCTCACCCCTGCACATACCAATGGCATGCAGTAAAAAATTGAGTGTGATAAAAAAAATAAAAATTCTAAAAAATTATCCTGCAGCCGCGGCCCGGTGGTTGGGGACCACTGCTCTACAACATGTCATTGCGCCCACCTTTACACCATGCTATCTGTGTGCCGGCCGGACGGATGCATTTTGCTGCTTCTCATACGAGATTGCAATGCATACTTTGTCAACAGCCATACCTTTTACACTGATGGTTATGATATAAACAACTTTAACACTCTTACTAATATGCGCCACACTCTCTGAACCAACACCAAACACATTTCTGGAGAACATCGACTCTGTAACACATTATAACGCAACATAAAAATTACCCAGAATTGGTGTGTTGGTGCTAGCGGGGTGTATAATATAGCCAGGAGTCATAGATGCATGGCATACTGGGTAAGTGTTATGTTGCGTTTATAATGTGTTACAGAGCCGATGTTCTCCAGAAATGTGTTTGGTGTGGGTTCACAGAGTGTGGCACATATTAGTGAGAGTGTTAAAGTTGTTTTATATCACAACCATCAGTGTGATCTGTATGGCTGTGGAACAAGACCCCTGGTTTACACATAGGAAAAGCAAAAAAAACCTTATCCGCCATTTTGAAAAAGACGACAGGGGAAGCGTCAGTCATGACGTCACAAATTTTACCCGGCAGTAAAAGTAAGCATGCACTAATAAATTTGGGGAGCGAGTAATTCAAGGCAGGCGCATATTACATGCCCGCCGGCAATTCAAGGAAATATGGTAATTATTTTTTGCAAAAAAAAAATAAAGATTATGAGTTTGAATATCAAATATCTTGTCTTTGTAGTGCATTCAATTGAATATGAGTTGAAAAGGTCAAATGCAGAAAATGGTGTAGGCCAGTAAAAATTCAGACGTATGAAAGTGTTGGCACACGCAAATGCAAGCACATTTCTTTGTTACATTGCAATCTACTTGGAATCGACCGCAGACGTCTGCGTGGCTTCTTAGCACGCCCAGACCATGCTCCCTTATAAATACGCAAATCATATTGAAAGTAACCATGTGACTGAGAACGACATGCGCTGCCCAATGAGGACTCAGTAGGAGGTGCTTCCTTCTCCTACTACAGATAATAGCACACAGGCTAAAAACATTTAAAAAATGCCCCGCACTCGCTCCGACCTCCCCAGGGATGACACGTAAAACTTTAGAGGGGCGAGTGACTCTAATTCCCCCTTATAGAAATCAAATTTGTGTAATTTAAATCAAATGTGTTCACACAGTACGCCTGCTGGCGCCAGCGATATTATAGTTTTGAGGGAAAAAAAAAAAGGCATTCAACCATGCAAGGGCTATAAAAAAATAATACGAAATATTTGGACTCTTGTTTGATCCTTGACCTTGTCTCTGATGTGCACATCAATCAGTCTGAGGAGTAAAAAGTTGGCACTTTTTTATGTGAACTGTTAGCCAGCATCACTTATGTGTGTGTGTAGCTAAAGTATCCACAGCCTGTAGAAACCTGCGTACGCCAGTTATGAAATTGTCGAGAGGCAGCACACATTTCCACATCAATGTCAGATTTGATACATCTCCTCTTTGCCGTGAATAAGGGCGTATGGCAGGTTTTTGTGCGTACACCATATTGTACATAAAGACCCCATGTGTTTTCTCTTTACATATCAGATCTAAAGTTATTTGTGGTCAGCTCTAAAAGTTAATTCTATCTTTTTATGACCTCTGTCGGGAGTAGGGATGTACAGTATATGGTAAAGATTTTATTGATACAGTATGAAAAAATGCATTTTTTATTATTGTTTTTTATTAGCACAACATGATGGCCTAGTGGTTAGAGTGTCCGTCCTGAGATCGGTAGGTTGTGATTCTTCTTCCTCCAAACACGTCGAGTTGAGTTTATATCAAAATGGATACATGGCTGATACAGCAGAGGATTGGGAGAAAACCTCCTTCCATCAGTGAGAGCTTTGAATGGTTGACCAAATACTTATTTTCCACCATAATTTACAAATAAATTCTTTAAAATTCCTACGATGTGAATTCCTGGGTTTTTTCTTCACATTCTATCTCTCACAGTTGAACTATACCTATGATGAAAATTACAGACCTCTGTCATAATTTTAAGTGGGAGAACTTGCACAATCGGTGGCTGACTAAATACTTTTTTGCCCCACTGCATTTCCAGTTTCCCCTGTATAACATGTCCGAAAAAGTTTAGGAAGAAGCGGAATTTATTCAACCCCAACCCTACACCATTAATGATTCCTGGGCGTGGCCACCACTGCTGCCCACTGCTCCCCTCAACTCCCAGGGGGTGAACAAGGGGATGGGTCAAATGCAGTGGACACATTTCACCACACCTAGTGTGTCTGTGACAATTATTGGTACTTTAACTTTCCATTTCATAGCAATTACTAACACATGTATTCCCTTCACGCTCTCAATTTGTACACAATATAAATCCATACCTTATGAATAATAACATTTTCAATGAATAGTTAAATCCGTTGTAATCCACAAAATGAGTTGCATAAGAATATTTCACGGTTCAATTAAGTTTAAAATGGAGAGTTTGAACAGTTTTTTTCAAACATGATCATATTAATACTTTGTTTGACTTTGATGGTCCATTCATTACATAATTTAACTCTCCAAGACTAAAGGTCTTATGTGTTCATGGTTTCTACAGGAGCAAGCAAATGATAATGGAATGTTTTTTATTACCCTTTTTAAAGCCACTAAAATGTAATGCCCATGTCCTACCGCATACTGTTATTAAATATACTGTAGTCAAAAGCTTACAATTGTGTGTGACTATCGGCACAGTCCTACAATTGTATTACATGTTTTAATGTCTCTGGACATCATTGGTTGGTTTCAGTATATTTCCAACATGCATACAATACTATTACAATGTAATACATGACATATTTCCGGTTGTTTCATTACAGCATGTCCGAAAAAGGAGTAGGAAGAAGTGGAGTTCATTTAATCATACCCTTTTCTGTATCATAGCAGTTTTATCCTATTTGTTTGTTCTCCGTTTGCAACACAACAGTTAATAAATAAATGAGACAATACATACTGTATTTTTCGGACTATAAGGCGCAGTTTTTTTCATAGTTAGGCCAGGGGTGCGACTTTTACTCAGGAGAGACTTATGTGTGAAATTATTAACACATTACCGTAAAATATCAAATATTATTATTTAGTTCATTCACGTAAGAGACTAAAAGTATAAGATTTCATGGGATTTATCGATTAGGAGTGACAGATTGTTTGGTAAACGTATAGCATGTTCTATATGTTATAATTATTTGAATGACTCTTACCATGATATGTTACGTTAACATACCAGGCACGTTCTTAGTTGATTATTTATGCGTCATATAACGTACACTTATTCAGCCTGTTCACTATTCTTTATTTATTTTAAATTGCCTTTCAAATGTCTATTCTTGGTGTTGGGTTTCATCAAATAAATTTCCCCCAAATATGCGACTTATATATGTTTTTTTCTTTCTTTATTATGCATTTTCGGCCGATGCGACTTATACTCCGGAGCGACTTATACTCCAAAAAAAATAGGGTAATTATAATAAAATGAGTAAGTAAACACTTATTAAATACATACAAAGGCATTGGAAATATAAACATACACAGAATAATTCAAGTTCTCATAAATACATAGTTAAGTAATGTATGGTTCAGTTAAGAAATAAATGAGGTGACCTATTTATTTTTTTTAAAAAAAGGTTAAAGATATTTATCAGGAATCTTATTCTGTGTACTTGGTGAACATTTTTAGTTTGAACAGTTTCTTACACTGAATCATATTAGTGCTTTGTTTGACTTCCTTTCGTAATCCATTCCACAATTTAATTCTACATACTGTACATGCATACAGATGTTAGGAATTGGATTTCCCTCTAAGGCAGGGGTCGGGAACCTTTTGGGCTGAGATTATTTGGGAAAGTGTTCTTCCCGAAAGTTCAGATCGTAGATTATTCCATTGGTCCCAAGTCAGTCTACATACGATGTCACTGTGTAGTGTCTCTGAACAGGGTGGTGGTCTATGTGACCTGGGCATCACATTAAAGTGCATCCGGCAGTGGAGGCTCTTCAATGGGGTCTTGGGGCACTAGGAGGTTAATCCCTTTACTACTGTTACCTCTGGCGTTCCTTGGCAAAGGCCTAGTACCTGACTGCCCCCTAACCAGGGATACGGTGAAGACCTTAACGGCGGAGCAGGCGGAAGACGGTAGATTTATGAACTACCACAACGGCTGCAATGGCGGAACAAGGCTGCAGCAGAAAAGGGTCCCCAGTCGTCTTGAACTCCATGCCACTGGACCCTGACCCGATTCTGTCAAGGATCGTGTGGTGACTGTCTGTGCACCAGTCTGCCCACGTTTAATAAAGTCACGCACAGGCATCCTCCAAAAAAGGGATACACCCCTACCAGGAGGACCGTCATACTCGTTCGAGTGACTGCCGATAATGGTGTATAGTGCATTATCTCAATCTCAGCTAAAAGTTGAGATGGTTAACACATTGTAAGAAAATGAGAACAATATTCCGATTATAACATTTATGTTAGCATTTTACTTATGTTGTATTTGAGTCTGTAGCAAATACTGCAGAAGATCTAGAAAGATATGCTAGGTCAGTATTGTTACAACTAATTACTTGTCCCAAACACTTCACTTTAGACCACGGGTCTCAAACTCAATTTGCCTCGTGGCCACTGGATGCAGAAACTGAGTGAAGAAAAGCAAGAAAAGACTTCTTAAAAAAATCTAACATGCACTTTTTAATGAATTCACCTTTGAATGGCTTTCCCGCCCTAGCAACATACTTGCCAACTCTCGCAATCTTTCCGGGAAAACCCAGAATATCAGTGCCCCCCCCCGACGATCTCCCGGGGCAATCATTCTCCCGGTTCTCGCCCGGACAACAATATTAAGGGCGTGTCGTGATGGCACTGCCTTTAACGTCCTCTACAACCTGACGTCTCGTCCGCTTTTCCACCATACAAACAGTGTACCGTCCCAGTCACATATTATATGAGGCTTCTGCAGACCCACGGAAGTGACTGCAAGGCATACTTGATCATAAGCCATACAGGTCACACTGAAGGTGGCCGTATAAACAACTTTTTCACTGTTAAAAATATGTGCCACACTGTGAACCCACACCAAACAAGATTGACAAACACATTTTGGGAGAACATCCGCACCGTAACACAACATAAACACAACAGGACAAATACCCAGCATCCAATGCAGCCCTAACTCTTCCGGGCTACAATAGGGGGTGGGTTTGGGGGGGGCTAAGAAGGTATTTTGTAGCCCGGAAGAGTCAGGGCTGCAAGGGGTTTTGGGTATTTGTTCTGTTGTGTTTATGTTGTTTTACGGTGCGGATATTCTCCCAAAATATGTTTGTCATTCTTGTTTGGTGTGTGTTCACAGTGTGGCGCATAATTGTAACAGTTATAAAGTTGTTTATAACTGTTACTGCGTCTATAAAAGCCCATAGAAGCCAATTACAACATGTGGCTGGGCTGGCATGCTGTTTGTACAGGTCGTAGAGGACGCTAATGGCAGTGCCTCCACAGTGTCCCTTAAAATTAATGTTTGGGTGAAATTCGGGAGAATGATCACCCCTGGAGGAGCACTGAAAATTGGAAATCTCCCGGAAAAATTAAGGGTATACAGGTATGACGATGTAAAGTGTCATTCATAAAAAACCCGCGGCCGTACCAACATTACATTTTCACATTAAGGTGCGGGCCGCAAAATAACGTCTCGTGGGCCGCAATTGGCCCGCGGGCCGCTTGTTTGAGAACCCTGCTTTAGACGATAAAATAAAGGTTGTCCTGTTACTTGCTGTTAGGGTCAGAGTTGGCTCATAACAACACATAATGAATAGTATTTAAAGGAGAATAACCATGAAAAAGACTCATGGGACGGTGTGGCGCAGTGGGAGAGTGGCCGTGCGCAACCCGAGGGTCACTGGTTCAAATCCCACCTAGAACCAACCTCGTCACGTCCGTTGTGTCCTGAGCAAGACACTTCACCCTTGCTCCTGATGGGTGCTGGTTGGCGCCTTGCATGGCAGCTAACCCTCCATCAGTGTGTGAATGTGTGTGTGAATGGGTAAATGTGGAAGTAGTGTCAAAGCGCTTTGAGTACCTTGAAGGTAGAAAAGCGCTATACAAGTACAACCCATTTATCATTTATTATCATTCCCTCGCAAGTCACTTCTGAGTGCGGTAACTGCGGGGCATATGATTTTAACCTTAATATCTCTCAAAAAAAATGGCTTAAAAGCAACTTGTCCCAGCCCTATGAAAAAAAAAAGGTGACGGAGGCCCATTTGCTATGCAGGGAATATTATCCTTTAGGGCAGGCCTGGCCAATTATTTTGACTAGGGGGCCAAATTTAGAGAAAAACATTTGTCTGAGGAGCCGGTAAATCTGATATTTAGGAACACTAATACAAAACCTCACAATAATGTCTAAATGGCTGAAAATGTTATGACAGACCGCCTTAAAAAAGGAATGGAATTATTATTATTTTTTTTTTTTTACTGAATGAGACACCCAGAATGTACATGAAAATAAAGAAAGTGGGCTTTACAATATTAACTATGAACGATAAAACACTGAATATTTACAACATATGAACGACACACGCCCTCGCGATTGACATTTTTTACAATCAAATAAGCATCAAAAATGCAACAAATACAGCTAAATATGAATGTGAAAGGTAAAAAAAACAAAACTATCCACAATCTGATGTATCTAAAATATCACTAAGCTTTAAAAGTTTTTTGTAAAAATCTCCGTCCGCGTCCGTCCCTGACACTCGCATTTCAGGCTGGCCGCTCTGTAAACACTTTGTGGAAACGCTACCCAGCCACACTGCTTGGTGCCTTGTCTGAGCTGCTGTGACTTAGATTACCACTATTAACTAATTAGATTACCATAGTAACTAGTATACCAAGCAAAAACACGGACTCTAACCATTGAAATACTTTGTATAGTTCAAGACTTACGGTCATTTACGGCATAGCTCGGTTGGTAGAGCGGCCGTGCCAGCAACTTGAGGGTTGCAGGTTCGATTCCCGCTTCCGCCATCCTAGTCACTGGTGTTGTGTCCTTGGGCAAGACACTTTACCCACCTGCTCCCAGTGCCACCCACACTGGTTTAAATGTAACTTAGATATTGGGTTTCACTATGTAAAGCGCTTTGAGTCACTAGAGAAAAGCGCTATATAAATATAATTCACTTCACTTCATTTGAAAACATCACTGCACATCATAATGGCAGTTACACTTTCCATGTTAAGGATTTAAATTAATTATTTGGGAAATACCCGTTGGGCCGGATTGAAAAGGTTAATGGGCCGCATGTGGCCCCCAGGCCTTAATTTGCCCAGGTCTGCATCTTTAAATTAGGCCCCCTATGAATGAATGAATGAATTAATGAATGAATGAATGGTTTATTTTGAGCCTTGCAATCAAAACAAAAGAATGACATGAGATACAAAAGAAATATATCTATACATTATTTTTACACCTACATTGAAAACATTACATGTGACTAATCTTTTGTAGATGTCAAGATTGGCTCAAAAGGGAGTGGGAAGAAGTAAACTTCTTAGGTCCCACCCCTATACATATACAATATGTAATACAATAATATATATAATATAATTCAATTCAGTGGTTGCTGCATAGATGCTATATATCATCTATATATAATACATTTAAATTCACACACACTTACATATATACATATGTACACACACATATATACACAACACACACATACATACACACCCCTATGTTGCATATCTGATGTTTTTAGAATGACAGGACCACGCTCTGCTGGGAATATTGCATATACGGCTAAACACTTGACTTTCAGTTGCCACTAAAGTGCATCTTGGCTTTTTCCTTGCAAGATCTTGTCTGTAGTATTAAAAGCCTTATTATGATAGTAATACAGAATATAAGTTTGTGATCACTACATGTTTTTAACAACACATATCTAATACACATTTATAACTGACACAATAAAGCACAGAGATGCTGAACATCAAGGTATTTTTTCTAAGAGGGTCTAAACAAGGCAAAACGACTTATTGCAGTCTTATTCTGAGGCCTATCAAGAATGTGCACTGCTGTCAGCATTAATATGTGTTTGCTTTTCAATTGTCCCCATTTTCACTGACACACGGGACAAAGACAGAGGGCCGTCAGGAATGACTGAAATATTGTAGGCTTACCTTTTTTGGAGGACACCAACACAATGGAGTGAGGACATGTAAAAGAAGCAAAACAAATAGTATGTGTGAATATAATTATTAACACAGGAAGAAATTCATTCAAGAATAAGAACAAAAAAAGGGTGGGAAAGCAAAATCCCTCAAAACACATTTGGGATTTTATTTCCTCGAGCTCATTTCTGGGTGTTTTTTCCACAACAATCATGCTCAATTTCACATTAATCCATATGTTGTTTACTTTCAGTACAAGGTTTCTCCTTAATATAACCGAATGTGGTGCACCGGCACGGCATTTTCCTTTCCGCCACACCTTGAAAATATAAGTTTTATTTTTACATGAAAATAAATACGAGTAATATAATGTATCGTACTGTGATGAAGTGCCGACTTGTCCAGGGTGTACGCCGCCTTCCGCCCGATTGTAGCTGAGATAGGCTCCGGCACCCCCTGCCACCCCAAAGGGAATAAGCGGTAGAAAATTGATGGATAATGTATCGTACTGTGATGAGGTAGCGACTTGTCCAGGGTGTACGCCGCCTTCCGCCCGATTGCAGCTGAGATAGGCTCCAGCACCCCCTGCCACCCCGAAAAGGAAAAAGGCGGTAGAAAATGGATGGATGGATAATGTATCGTAGCCAACTTTGACGCAAATAATAGGCCTATATAAACCCTTCTTGATACCGGCATTAGAAATAGCATTCAAAGAATGTGTTATTATATTCAATTCAGAGGAACCTCGATTTAGGATGTTAATTATTATCTTAAACAATTATCTTAATTAGGTCGATCATGAGCTCCCGGTCGATCGTGGATGATGTGGTGTGTCAGCCAGGCATAAAAAAAAATAAACCTAAAAACTAGCGATCATCGATCTTTACAATGACGTCACTTGATTGACATTAACGGCAGTCAAGGATCTTGTGAGATGACGCTGGCTGCTAAGAGTTCAGTATGAAGAAAAAAACAGACCGGAAGGAACGTGAGAAGCACTTTTCAACTTTAACAGACTTTCGCGCTGTCAAAACTGGAAAGACCGACCGCACAGTTCCTGGCTCCATCCTGCCTGCGCTAACTTTTGGAGGACACCAAGAAGACATGTAAAAGACTAAAACAAACAGTATGTGTGAAGACAATTATTAACACAGGAAGACATGCATTTAGGAATCATAAGGAAAAAAGGGTGGGTAAGCAAAATTGCTAAATATACATTTGGATTCTATTTCCTCAAGCTCAATTTGGTGGTGTTTTTTTCCATGACATTCATACTGAATTTTTCACATGAATCCAGAATATGTTGATTAATTACAGTACAGGTTTTATCCTTAATGTGACTGAATGTGACGCATCGTCACGGCATTTCCCTTACCGCCAAACCTTGGAAATATAAGTTGTGTTTTTACGTGAAAACAAATTAAAGTAATAAAATGTATCGTAGCTCCCATAAGAAGTCCAAAAAATGTCTGAGGCTATTTTTAACTTATATTGCCAATCTTATGACAAAAACAAAAGCACAATTCCGACAGGTTATACCTTCCGTGTACACACTTTCATCCACGTGCTTCCACAGATGCACAACAACACATCCACCTAATCCGATTTTAGTGTTTAAACCCCTCTTCTCCTGTGCTGCCCCTAATCATATCATGCATAAGGCAAATACAGTGAAGAGACTGAGAAACTCGGGGCTTCACGGTGGGAGAGGGGTTAGTGCGTTTGCCTCACAATACGAAGGTCCTGAGTAGTCTGGGGTTCAATCCCGGGCTCGGGATCTTTCTGTGTGGAGTTTGCATGTCCTCCCCGTGAATGCGTGGGTTCCCTCCGGGTACTCCGGCATTCCCCCACTTCCAAAGACATGCACCTGGGGATAGGTTGATTGGCAACACTAAATGGTCCCTAGTGTGTGAATGTGAGTGTGAATGTTGTCTGTCTATCTGTGTTGGCCCTGCAATGAGGTGGGGACTTGTCCAGGGTGTACGGCGCCTTCCGCCCGATTGTAGCTGAGATAGCCACCAGCGCCCCACGTGACCCCAAAGGGGAATAAGTGGTAGAAAATGGATGGATGGATAGACTGAGAAACTCCATTCATCTGCAGTCTCAGTAGCACAAAATACTTTTTTTTTTCAGCTGGATCAGTAAACTCCTAATTCAGTATTCGTGAAAAAATGCACAGCCAAGATCAGCTGAAAACAAGTCTGCATAAATATTTTAGTTCAGGTGTGTGTGCTTGAAATATAAAATATCAATTTAGTCGGCCATTATGTGGGATATTTCCCCCGGCTTGAATGCATGTTGGTCTCGATGGACATAATTGGAAAAAGCCTCTCAAATATTCTTCAACATTTCTTGAACAGAATCCACTCACACTTCCCTCCAACAAAATAACTGTATCCCCCTGGCAAATACAGCTTGGCACCAAAACAGCATAACATACTGATGTGAATAATTTAGAATCTGTAATTGTAAACTCCAGCATAGTACTTGCGTTGTTCCTTTTTATAATGACAGATTTTTAGGTCGCCCCATTTAGCTGACGCTGGACAGATACTGATTTAACTTGTGCAGCCATGCTACACTGTTCTCACGTAAGGATGCAGGGCTAATGGAGGCGCACACAGCTTTTATTAGCTGTGAAATCCAATAGCATCAAATATTAAACACTTCATTATGGAGCGCTGCTTGTCTTGTTGCACAGAACAGCCACTTAAACCTACAACAGCCTGGAGAAAATAAAGGAGAGCAATGGAAGATGACAGCAGTAATTATTGGGAATCTATTTCACAGGATATCATGAGAAAATTGCAGTGTGCTTGACACACGTACACGTTTGTTTACCCATCGGCGTGCCAGTCAACAACATCCAGTCTTTATAATTCATTCAAACATTAAAACTTCAATTAGTCTTCACAAACCGCAGAATGTTTCTAAAGCAACAACAAGGTACAATTGCAGGGCGGTATAGCTCAGTTGGTAGAGTGGCCGTGCCAACAAATTAAGTGTTCCAGGTTCGATTCCCGCTTCTGTCGTCCTAGTCACTGCCGTTGAGTCCTTGGGCAAGACACTTTACTCACCTGCTCCCAATGCCACCCACACTAGTTTAAAAATGTTACTTAAATATTGGGTTTCACAATGTAAAGCGCTTTGAGTCACTAGAGAAAAGTGCTATATAAATATAATTCACTTCACTTTTTCCCCGAGTTACAAGCTTCCTCTGGCAACCTGAGGCTCTTCCGCCTCCCTTTGCTGAACTCTATAATTTTTTAAACACGTGTGTAGAGGAAATATGCATGTTGTACAGAATGTAATATTCTTTGACTTTCTATAAGGCAATGAATGTGTTCTTTGCTGAGTTCCGACTGGTGATTGGGTGAGCAGGAGGAAAACAAGGGGAACAGCCTGTGCGGACATCAGTTAATAGTTGGCTGCATGGACATCCACAGTAAGCTACTAAGCTCTGCTGTGTGCTTGGTCTGTACAAACAACCAAAAAGTTAACAATGAAGGACATTATCAAAACAAGCACTCTGTATTTTTTGAAAATTAGTACTTTATTTCAAAAGTTGGCCTATACATGCGTAACAGTAATCATCCCCACACACAACACAGGCATGTGATTTAACCACAATGAAAAAGACTGAAAACATTTCCGGGGGTCTGGTGGACGAAGCTCCTGGTTTTTTACCAATTTAACATGCTAAAATTAACAAAGACAGCACCATTTGAAGAAAATATTTTAGTGTTTAAAGACACTAATTAATAGAACATACATACCCCAATTATCCTAATGAATCCACTGTATATGGTTTAGTCCTAACAGTATTTAGTCACTAATATTTACATCTTGTGTTCATTTCACATCCACAGGTGTCACATTGATCAGTGTTATCATCTACAGTTTATTTACAGTATTACCACATTACTTCAGTTCACTTCACACATTTACTTGCTCGGAGAGCCCTAACATGAGCTTTCCTTGCAAATTTTTGAGCAGCCTGCATTTTCCTTTTGGTCTCTGCTTTTGTAGCTCCTTTTTTGGATTTCACTGCCAACTTCTGCCTCTAGTATTATATGCAAATTTATTTCAAATAAATTGTTAACTGGAATCAATAATGCGACTCTTTGAATTTCTGTAATTTCATAATATATTTTCACATGGCTTTTTATTTTTAGAAAAACCCATTTATTTTGCAAAGCAATAATTGGTTAATATTTAAAACAAACATGCGTATTTCGCAAGCAAATATTTTTTAGCTTACCTCATTATTAACTACCCTGTCTGGAACTAAAGTGGGTTGTTTGGGTGGATCTTTCCTCTCGATGTCTACGGCAGTTGTCGATGTAAACAAAGGATGAAGTCCGTAAGGTTTGCTCACTTTCGGCTGACATCCAAAAGTACCAGCTAGTGAAAAGTTTGTTTTCCTTGCTTCAAGTTGGTTCATATGTTTTTGCCGTTTCGCATGTACTTCCAAAGCCTTGAAACCTCGTGATCCATGGTCAATATTATCATGACACCACGTGCGCAAAACTTTTCCGGGACGATCGATTTTCCGAATAAAATCGCCGAAAAAAAGTCCTAACTTCCTTCTTCCCAACAGTATCAGTGATTTCCCTTTCCATCCAGTCCCATCGAAACTTATTTTTGACATATTTATCAATTTCTTTTACTCATGAAGCGTAATTTCTCTAGAGAACCGACATCGTTTACATTTGGAAAATGGCGGTAATAACGTCATCATTCATACCAGATGTCCTCATTGGTCAGAAGGAACATATCGACCAATCAACTACGGCGTAATATTATATTGATTGGTCGACACTTTTTCCCCCCCGAAATTAAACAAGACGGAATTCCGACTTTAGACGGAAAAATCACATGCCTGACAACAGGCTCAAACCAGCGACCACATGATGCGGATGATACAATAGTGTTTTGTTCTGGAGAGAACACACAGAAGCTAATACAAACAATAACAAACGAAATGCACAAATTAAGAAGACAGTTTGACAAAAACACACTATCCGTAAACCTCAGTAAAACTAAAATAATGCTATTTGGTAACAGTAGAAAGGAAAGTCAAACACGAATACAAATAGACGGAATCGACATTGAAAGAGTAAATGTAACCACATTTTTAGGTCTAATGATTGATGATAAAATTAACTGGAAATCTAATGTTAAAAATATACAACAAAAAGCAGCAAGAAACATGTCGATAATGAATAAAGTGAAACATGGTCTAGACTAAAAATCACATCATATTCTCTACTGCTCACTAGTGTTACCATATCTGAGTTACTGTGTAGAAATATGGGGAAATAATTACAAAAGTACAACTTATTCACTAACGGTGTTTCAAAAAAGATTGGTTAGAATAATATATAATGATGGATATAGAGAACATACAAACCCTTTATTTTATTGAATCAAAAATACTGAAATTCCACGAAATAGTGAATTTACAAACAGGTAAAATTATACACTAAGCAAACTACAAGCTGTTACACAAGAACATACAACACTTCTCAACAAAAGAGGAGTATTATAATCTTAGAGAAAAATGTAATTCAAGACATTTTTAGGCACATACAACAGTTAAAGGGGAACATTATCACAAACCAATAAAAATCAGTTCGCAGTGGCTTATTCTATTTTGCATTTTTTTTCAAAATTTTACCCATCATGGAATATCCCGAAAAAAGGCTTTAAAGTGCCTGATTTTCGCTATCTGTGAAGCCACCGTCGATTTTCCTGTGACGTCATCTAGTGATGCCAATACAAACAAACATAGCGGATAGCACAGCAAGATATAGCGACATTAGCTCGGATTCACACTCAGATTTCAGCGGTTTAAGTGATTCAACAGATTACGCATGTATTGAAACGGATGGTTGGAGTATGGAGGCAGATAGGAAAAACAAAATTGAAGAAGAAACTGAAGCTATTGAGCGAATAGCTATTGACGCTATTCGGCGACTGCCTTCTAACCAACGATTAAGTGTCGCAGGATATCCATACATCTCTGTGCCACGTCTGCATTTGCATCGCCGGTAAAATGTGAAGGAGCAACATAAATCTGTCAATTGGTAAGTGTTTGTTTGGGATTAAATGTGGGTGGAGGGAAACGCTGGATACAAATATAGCTACAAATGTACATACAGCTAGCCTAAATAGCATGTTAGCATCGATTAGCTGGCAGTCCTGCCGTGACCAAATATGTCTGATCAGCACATAAGTCGATAACATCAACAAAACTCACCTCTATGATTTCGTTGACTTTATCGTTGGAAATGCATCTGCAGGATATCCAGACATCTATGTACCATGTCTGCCTTTGCATCACCGGTAAAATGTGCAGACCAAACAATCGGGACTTTCGCATCTTGTGACACTGGAGCAACTTAAATCGGTCGATTGGTAAGTGTTTGTTTGGCATCAAATGTGGGTGGAGGGAAAGGCTGGATGCAAATATAGCTACAAATTACATACAGCTAGCCTAAATAGCATGTTAGCATCGATTAGCATGCCGTGCTAATCGATGCACACTCCACGTAAATCAACTTGAATCCGTCCCTGATCGTGTTGTTACACCCTCCGACAACACACCGACGAGGCATGATGTCTCCAATGTACGGAAAACAGTCGAAAAAACGGAAAATAACAGAGCTGTTTTGACTTGGTGTTTGTAATGTGTTTGAGAAAATGGCAGACGGACTACCTATGTGACGTCACATTTCATAGGTCTGGTGATAATGTTCCCCTTTAAGACCTTCAGTATATCAGTATGTGGAATTAAATTACGGAATGGATTAAGCAAAGCAATCAATCAATGTACTAATATGATCCACTTCAAGAAACTCTTCACACTTAAAGTGTTTACAAAGCACAAAGAAGTACAATTATGACAAACATTCTGAATGTATTCCATCCATCCATTCATCTTATTTATTTCACCATCAATCCATCCATTTCTACCGCTTATTCCCTTTGAGGTCACGGGGGGCGCTGGTGCCTATCTCAGCTACAATCGGGCGGAAGGCGGGGTACACCCTGGACAAGTCGCCACCTCATCGCAGATTTATCTCACCATATGAAATATGATGAATTATTATTTATTTTTATTGTGATTACTTATAGAGTATATTGTGAATAATTTGGGAACTGGAAGTGAACAACATTTTTATTACCTGCTTTGTAAAGAAAAAAGGGGTAGGATTAAATAAAATCTGCTTCTTCCTACTCCTTTTTGAACATGTTGAATAGAGAAACTGGAACTTGTGATGTTGGGGACGGCGTGGCGAAGTTGGTAGAGTGGCTGTGCCAGCAATCTGAGGGTTACTGGTTCAATCCCCACCTTCTACCATCCTAGTCACATCCGTTGTGTCCTTGGGCAAGACACTTCACCCTTGCTCCTGATAGGTCCTGGTTAGCGCCTTGCATGGCAGCTCCCTCCATCAGTGTGTGAAAGTCTGTGTGATTGGGCGAATGTGGAAATACTGTCAAAGGGCTTTGGGCTCCTCAAAAAGGGGTAGAAAGGCGCTATACAAGTACAGCCCATTTACCATTTACCATGTATCATGTTGTATATGCATGCATGTTCGAAATAAACTCAAACTCAACTCAACATGTCCCCACTGATTGAGAAGTTAGGCATTAAGTTGTGAGTGAGCTGACCACCCGACATGTGAACATCACACTTTTTTTGTTGTGTTCAATTCTAACAGGTATCATTAAATTTAAAAATCATCTCAATCGTCTCAATAGGGACAGCGCGGCGCAGTGGAAGAGTGGCCGTGCACAACCCGAGGGTCCCGGGTTCAATCCCCACCTAGTATCAACCTCGTCACGTCCGTTGTGTCCTGAGCAAGACACTTCACCCTTGCTCCTGATGGGTGCTGGTTAGCGCCTTGCATGGCAGCTCCCTCCATCAGTGTGTGAATGTGTGTAAATGTGGAAGTAGTGTCAAAGCGCTTTGAGTACCTTGAAGGTAGAAAAGCGCTATACAAGTACAACCTATTTATTTATTTATATTTATTTATTAAAAAAATGTTCTGATGTTGACACACTGTTATGTCTTGCCGCTCCAGATTATTTTTCTTTAGTGTAAAATGGGGCCAAAATGTCTTTTTTTCACAGTAAAGATAGCCGGCCCCTGACCATTTTAATCAAAACAAATCTGGTTCTGATATAAATATTGATGTTTAATTTTATGAGCGGGCAATCTGACCATGAGAGATGTCGAGTCTGGTCCACTAATTGTTTTTCTTGGCAAGCAGCTGAGTGTAGCCTAATTTCCTTAATACAGTAAGTGCAAAGGAGGAAATGCCCCCCACTGGTATGTACTTTCTATGTTTACTAAATTATTATTGACAATTATAGAACCTTAATAGGATAATGATGTTGTTTTTTTATGCTGATTACTACCAGAGCTGTATGCTGGACACAACACGACGTGATCTGATATCACTATGTCAATAACAAAAACCAACATAATTTTGTCTCTGAATCTTCATAGGTAAAAATGGCTGCTTTTACAAAATTAAATGTCCCAGTTAGTTGTAAAATCCCGATACATTTTAGCAGGCAAATGGCCAGAGAGGACAGGGTAAAGAAGGTTTCAGAGACAAAGAGAAAGATGCAATACTGAGTGAAGGAAAATGAGAGACTGAGATGAAATTGCAGACGACGCAGACAGACATTTGTTTGACCGTATGAGTGACAGCTTCGCCAATGACTGTGGAATGATTTATCTCTGGACATGTTTCTTCTATCAGAGCATCAGAGGACATTAACATGAGAACATGCTGAAAGCGGACAGAGAGGAGCCTCGTCTCATCTGTCATTATTTAAAAGTTGACCCTCGGGACACAAGGAAGCAATCATTCCCTGTCTACCACAGCCCTCTTGTCCTTTCAAACACAACCAGTCGCCGAAAGAACCCTTGTTAAGAAAGAGTAAAAAAATGTTCTGCATTAAAATAATCAAAATGATGCAGCACAGAAATGTAATCTTTTTCAAAATAGCTCCAAAACAAATAATAATTCAAAAGCCACGGCCATTAGGAAAGATAACCTCCTAATGGCCCAATACTAACAACTCGGGTGATTTACCACCGTGCAGCCCGGCATGCGAGCAGCAGGCTGTAAATGGACGTTCCCAGCCGAGGACAAGGTACGGAAGAAGCAGGGGACAGGCAGCCCCTCAGCCAGCGAGAGGGATGCCACGCCCCAAGGGGCCCAGAGGCTCCCCGTAGCCATTGTACTTTTGTTGCACCGGTAGTTTTTAGCGCTTCTATAGTGAGTTTACTGACAGATATAAGTTAGAACGGTGCAATACTGTATATTAGAAATAGCAACAATGCACGAATGCCCCACAACAAGGAAATGGAGAAACAAAAAGTAGCTTATTGACTACATCTCGGACTACAATGGCGGACCCGTGCAAAACACTTTGGGTAAACCTTTAAAATATATGGATAATCTGCTGACATCATCCTGCAGTCCACACGTATCTTTGGACTGGAATCTCCCCATTATGTTAGATCCACTATGGATTGGACTTTCACAATATCATGTTAGACCCGCTCGACATCCATTGCTTTCGGTCCCCTGGGTGTGAGTTTTTCCTTGCCCTTACGTGGGCTCTACCGAGGATGTGGTTGTGGTTTGTGCAGCCTTTTGAGACACTTGTGATTTATCCATCCATCCATCCATTTTCTAACGCTTATTCCCTTTCGGGGTCGCGGGGGGGCGCTGGCGCCTATCTCAGTTTGAATCGGGCGGAAGGCGGGGTACACCCTTGACAAGTCGCCACCTCATCGCAGGGCCAACACAGATAGACAGACAACATTCACACTCACATTCACACACTAGGGCCAATTTTAGTGTTGCCAATCAACCTATCCCCAGATGCATGTCTTTGGAAGTGGGAGGAAGCCGGAGTACCCGGAGGGAACCCACGCATTCACAGGGAGAACATGCAAACTCCACACAGAAAGATCCCGAGCCTGGATTTGAACCCAGGACTGCAGGACCTTCGTATTGTGAGGCAGACGCACTAGGGCTATATAAATAAACATTGATTGAACCCTTATGTCCGACTGCCATTCATTGGTCACACATCATTACACCATGTACCCAAATAAAATTGGTTCGAGGTCGGTAAGCACAACCAGAATTAATACATACATCAGGCTCACCGTCCATTTTTGGAGAAAACGAAAGGATTTTAATAACGCCTTGTAGTCTGAAAAATACGGTAACCTAGCTAATACTTGGTTAATATGCAGGTCGCAAGGTATAAATAGAGTATTACTGGCGTTTGTTGGATGTTTTTTCAAATGTCTTTTGGGCGCAATAAACGCATTGATGTCTTAAATCCCATTACCTCCATTGTTCGCTAACTTTTGCTAGCATTTCTTGATGAGTTATAATGCATAAAAAAGAAAGACATATGTTTTCTTAAATTTCGAATTAGGTTAGCATCACCTTTTTCTTTGATGAGTTCAAGCAGTATTCGGCAGAGCTGGGCCATAAAGCTTTTTAATCTGGGCCGTGGGATGTTTCCAAAATGTTCTTGAAAACTTTAAAATCAAAACAGTAGCTGACAATAGGATTTGATATACTATTTTCACATTGCCTTAAATCTTAATCTATTAAAATAATTCCAATAGTTTCTGAAGCGAGAGCTTTTGTGTTGTCTAGAGATATTCTGGGTCATTATGGTAATTACAGGGACTGCGTCGCAGCAGCTCCAGAAAGACCGTCTTTTTCCAGCAAGCACTATGGTATGTGGCGAGAAAGACATGAAAGCGAGCTTTGTACAAAAGTTGTACGTATTTAGGGGATGTTTTTTAACTTGCGTTTCATGTTTCGCTCTTTGTTGTATTTTTGCTTGAATGCAAAACATGATGAGTTGGTCGTCTGAGAAGAAAATAAGTGATGGTCTTACATTCTTATTATTCAAGTTTTTATCTACCTACCTACTCAGTGGCCTAGTGGGTAGAGTGTTCGCACTGAGATCAATAGGTCGTGAGTTCAAATCCCGGCTGAGTCATGCCAAAGACTATAAAAATGGGACCCATTACCGCCCTGCTTGGCACTCAGCATTAAGGGTAGGAATTGGGGGTTAAATCACCAAAAAAAATGATACCCGGGCGCGGCACCGCTGCTGCCCATTGCTCCCCTCATCTCCCAGGGGGTGATCAAGGGTGATGGGTCAAATGCAGAGAATAATTTCCCCACACCTAGTGTGTGTGTGACAATCACTGGTACTTTAACTTAACCTTATCGTTTATATTTCATATTGTAAATCCCACATTCTTTGTTTGTGTACATTCTGACCTTATCAAGTAAAAACCTGTAAACTTCAATTCAGAGTATAAGGAAGGTTTGTCAGAAAAAATTCTTTATTTCCCCCAAAAATTACACATGTAAAAAAACAAAACTTGGGGCTAAATGAGTTCCTAATTGCAGTTAGTGTTTCATTTCAGGAACTTTCCAGGGTTAGAAAAACTTTTGCAAGGGCAGAGTGGGGATAGTTCTACTCATGCTACCTGTTGAAGGTATGCAGCACAGACCCTCAAACTCCCCTCCCTCTTTTTTGACGGTTGAAAAACCTGTCCCTTGCATTATCAGCAGAGGTACGATGGCCAAATGCTACTTTTCAACATGGGGGGTGCCATGGACTGCTGTTTCTTCCGCCTACCCCCCCCAAAAAACGCCCCCCAAAAAACCGACATCAGTGTGTAAAGGATATCCCCATATGGGCTCAGGAACACTTCATAAAACCACTGTCAGTAACTACAGTTGGTCGCTACATCTGTAAGTGCAAGTTAAAACTCTACTATGCAAAGCCATACCCATTTATCAACAATATCCTGAAACGTCGCCGGCTTGGCTGGCCCCCAGCTCACCTAAGATGGACTGATTCAAAGTGGAAAGGTGTTCTGTGGTCTAATGAGTCCAAATTTGAAATTGTATTTGGAAACAGAGAACGTGGTGTCCTCCAGAACAAAGAGGAAAATAACCATTCAGATTGTTATAGGCACCAGGTTCAAAAGCCAGCATCTGTGATGGTATGGGGGTGTATTAGTGCCCAAGGCTTGGGTAACTTACACATTTGTGAAGGCACCATTAATGCTGAAAGGTCCATACAGGTTTTGGAGCAACATATGTTGTCATCCAAGCAACATTATCATGGACGCTCCTGCTTATTTCAGCAAGATAATGCCAAGCCACGTATTACAACAGCGTGGCTTCGTAAAAAAAAGAGTGCGGGTACTTTCCCGGCCCGCCTGCAGTCCAGACTTGTCCCCCATCGAAAATGTGCGGCGCATTATGAAGCGTAAAATACGACAGCGGAGACCCCGGACTGTTGAACGACTGAAGCTCTACATAAAACAAGAATGGGAAAGAATTCCACTTTCAAAGCTTCAACAAGCACTTCTGTTATGCCGAGGAGACCAAAGCGGCGCGGGAGGAAGGAAAACTGTCGGCGTTTAGAGACAAAAGAACACAATGAGTAACCATTGGTAGAGTGGCCGTGCCAGCAACTTGAGGGTTGCAGGTTCGATCCCCGCTTCCGCCATCCTAGTCACTTCCGTTTGTGTCCTTGGGCAAGACACTTTACCCACCTGCTCCCAGTGCCACCCACAGTGGTTTAAATGTAACTTAGATATTGGGTTTCACTATGTAAAGCGCTTTGAGTCACTAGAGAAAAAAAGCGCTATATAAATATAATTCACTTCAATTCACTTCAACAATTAGTTTCCTCAGTTCCCAAACATTTATTGAGTGTTGTTAAAATAAAAGGTGGTGTAACACAGAGGTGAACATGTCCTTTCCCAACTACTTTGGCGCGTGTTGCAGCGGTGAAATATTAAGTTATATGCAAAAAAAAATTAATTTAAGAGTTTGAACATCAAATATCTTGTCTTGGTTGTGCATTTAATTGAATATGAGTTGAAAATGATTTGCAAATCATTGTATTCCGTTTATATTTACATCCAACACACTTTCCCAACTCATATGGAAACAGGGTTTGGAAATGACTCCTCTTGTTGGTAAGCCTCCTGTTTGCGCTGTCGAAAGCAGGGCTCATTCTTCCTACCAGCTGTATCAATAGGTTGTATTCACCTCATGTCACGTCCGGCTCATTAGTGTACGTGAGACTCAAAGTGGTGGGCCAGCAAACATCTGCTGTCATAGCGTAATGGGCGGCGTTTTGCCTTTCTTGAAGAAAAATGCCCTATGCTTGTATTGTTTTGGGCTGTTGGAAAAGTTCAAAACGTAAAGTTAAAGTTAAGTTACCAATGATTGTCTCACACATACACTCGGTGTGGTGAAATTTGTCCTCTGCATTTGACCCATCCCCTTGTTCACCCACTGGGAGGTGAGGGGAGCAGTGATCAGCAGCGTTGGCCGTGCTCGGGAATCATTTTGGTGATTTAACCCCCAATTCCAACCCTTGATGCTGAGCGCCAAGCAGGGAGGTAATGGGTCCCATTTTTATAGTCTTTGGTATGACCCAGCCAGGGTTTAAACTCCCAACCTACCGATCTCAGGGCGGACACTCTAACTACTAGGCCACTGACTTCCTCATGAGGTAATCAAGAAGGGTGAAATAACGCAAGATTTTACTAAAAACAACAAGAAAAAAGGGCACGCTCTCCAGTCCAAGGAAGCACATTGAATCTAAGAACACACAAGGTTGCAGTGATCACTTTGTTAAAGGTTTATTGGATATACTTTCACAGTTTAGTACTTCCCATTTGAGCATTATCTTGATATTGCTTGTCTTTGAACATCTTTTTGCATCAAGTGTTTCGTAAAGCGCTAACTCTGCGAGTCAAAGTAAAAGAAAGTGAATGTGAGCAAAACCTAAGAGTTAAGCTTTTACCAAAGACAGCAATCCTAAATGAAGCTTTAAGCACGTACACAATGTTGACATATATAGTTATATTTTTTTATAGATGGGGAAAAAAACATGCATATTCGTAAATGGCGCGTGCAACAACGACCCGAGCAAAAACGATGCTTAATGATACCAAATTCCTCAAACCAGCCACACACAAAGAGGTTGTAGACCTCCATGCTTTTCCAAGTTTACATCTGTTTTCTCGTGTAGAATGTCTAGAGCACCAGATAGTTCAACGTGTCTTCTTTTTGTTTCGGGATATACTCCATTGAACAGTATCTACTTTGAGCGGTAAGATCTAGGCCCCTTGTGGACTCAGATACTTACCAACTCTGTTTGCTGCACAGTAGCCATGTTGGTTTGGTGGACAACCACTTTGTTTGCTTCCATTCAAAAGTTACTTGACGGAATCCCTCAATCTCTTTGCGAGTCGATGCCATTCTGCAATCCCACTTCTGACACCAATATGGCCATCTTGAGCCATGATTACCATGAATTGAATTACGTGGACCCCGACTTAAACAAGTTGAAAAACTTATTCGGGTCAATTGTACGGAATATGTACTGAACTGTGCAATCTACTAATAAAAGTTTCAATCAATCAATCAATCATGAGACCGGTTCAAAGGCACAAATGCCTTTGAAAGTTGGGTCTTGACAGAACACCACATCTGTGGTCCCGTCCAAGGTTCCTCGTTGTTCCCATTGGGTCGAGTTTCTGGGATCCGAGGATGTCGTTGTGGCTTGTGCAGCCCTTTGAGACATTTGCGATTAAGGGCTGTTTAAGTAAGCTTTGATTGATTAATTGATTTAGAGTTTTTCTGAACTTAAGCGATTCGGCATGGCCACTCATGACAACTTTGCGAGTGAAAACATGTCAAGTGTGGGAACATTTTCGCCCGATCTTGTTAAATACTTGAAAACCGTGCTCATTTTGTAAAACTGACTTTAATTTTTTATGGCAGTACATCTGCGACATGGGAACATTTAAAGCGGAAGCAGGATGTCGGACATCTACAGCAGTGGTTCTCAACCTTTTTTCAGTGATGTCCCCCCTGTCAACATTTTTTTTAATTCAAGTACCCTCTAATCGGAGCAAAGCATTTTTGGTTGAAAAAAAAGAGATAAAGAAGTAAAATACAGCACTATGTCATCAGTTTCTGATTTATTAAATTGTATAAGAGTGCAAAATATTGCTCATTTGTAGTGGTCTTTCTTGAACTATTTGGAAAAAAAGATACGAAAATAACTAAAAACTTGTTGAAAAAGAAACAAGTGATTCAATTATAAATAAAAATTTCTACACATAGAAGTAATCATCAACTTAAAGTGCCCTCTTTGGGGATTGTAAAAAAAAAATATCTTTAACATCAATATTTATGGAACATGTCCACAAAAATCTAGCTGTCAACACTGAATATTGGATTGTTGCATTTCTTTTCACAGTTTATGAACTAACATTCATATGTTTTGAAGTATTATTCAATAAATATATTTATAAGGGATTTCTGTATTGTTGTTATCTTTAGAATATTTTGGAAAAATCTCACGTACCCCTTGGCATACCTTCAAGTACTCCCAGGGGTACGTGTACCCCCATTTGAGAACCACTGATCTACAGGGTGCGATTTCAACTCAGTAAGATGGTTATTACCTTACTAGCTAGCTAAGTGTAATGTGAAGTTGTGTAATTTAAGTCTGCCTGCTAAACCTTAACTAGATCAATTCAAGTTTTTATTTGTCATTAGGAACTTCAGGTGTGAAGCAGCGTCGGCATAATAAGAATATCATAAAATAATAAATTTACAATATAATAGATAGCTCAAATGCTCCAAAAGAATTGCGTCAATTAGATCAGTATTTTACAACCACTGGTGTGCCATGGGAGATGATCTAATTTCATCTATTTGGGTTACAAATATTTTTTGCAAACCAGTAATTATAATCCGCAAATGTGCCGTTGTTGAGTGTCTGGGCTGTTTAGGGCTCGGCAGGTAGCCGTGTAATACTCATCCATATCAGTAGGTGGCAGCAGGTAGCGAATTGCTTTGTAGATGTCGGGAACGACGTCGATAGTTTGCAGGTAAAAATGCTATGGAACGCTTAAAAAAAAATCTAGGTATTATCTTCAACCCAACTCTCTCCTTTGAGTCACACATTAAAAGGGTTACTAAAACGGCCTTCTTTCATCTCCATAATATCGCTAAAATTCGCTCCATTTTGTCCACTAACGACGCCGAGATCATTATCCATGTGTTTGTTACGTCTCGTCTCAATTACTGTAACATATTATTTTCGGGTCTCCCCATGTCTAGGATTAAACGATTACAGTTGGTACAAAATGCGCCTGCTAGACTTTTGACAAGAACAAAAAAGTTTGATCATATTACGCCTGTACTGGCTCACCTGCACTGGCTTCCTGTGCACTTAAGATGTGACTTTAAGGTTTTACTACTTACGTATAAAATACTACACGGTCAAGCACCATCCTATCTTGCCGATTGTATTGTACCATATGTCCCGGCAAGAAATCTGCGTTCAAAAGACTCCGGCTTATTAGTGATTCCTAAAGCCCAAAAAAAGTCTGCGGGCTATAGAGCATTTTCCGTTCGGGCTCCAGTACTCTGGAATGCCCTCCAGGTAACAGTTCGAGATGCTACCTCAGTAGAAGCATTTAAGTCTCACTTTAAAACTCATTTGTATACTCTAGCCTTTAAATAGACCTCCTTTTTAGACCAGTTGATCTGCCGATCTTTTCTTTTTCTCCTCTGTCCCCCCCTCCCTTCTGGAGGGGGTCCGGTCCGATGACCATGGATGAAGTACTGGCTGTCCAGAGTCGGGACCCAGGATTGACCGCTCGTCGGGACCCAGGATGGACTGCTCGCCTGCGTATCGGTTGGGGACATCTCTACGCTGCTGATCCGCCTCCGCTTGGGATGGTTTCCTGTGGACGGGACTCTCGCTGCTGTCTTGGATCCGCTTTGAACTGAACTCTTGCGGCTGTGTTGGAGCCACTATGGATTGAACTTTCACAGTATCATGTTAGACCCGCTCGACATCCATTGCTTTCGGTCCCCTAGAGGGGGGGGGGGGGGGGGGGCGTTGCCCACATTTGAGGTCCTCTCCAAGGTTCTCATAGTCATCATTGTAATTGGCGTCCCACTGGGTGTGAGTTTTCCTTGCCCTTCTGTGGGTTGTTCCGAGGATGTCGTAGTCGTAGTGGTTTGTACAGTCCTTTGAGACATTTGTGATTTACGGCTATATAAATAAACATTGATTGATTGATTGATTAAACCAAAAATAAACAAAAGGCGAGTGCCGCTAAGAAAAGGCATTGAAGCATAGGGATGGCTATGCAAACGGAGCTAAAACTGAACTGGCTGCAAAGTACACAAAAACAGAATGCTGGACTACAGCAAAGACTTACAGTGTGTGGAGCAGACGGCGTCCACAAAGTCCGTACATGCCATGACAATCAACACCAAAATAGGAGCGCAAGAAAAGAACTAAAACACTACACACAGGAAAACACCAAAAAACTCCAAATAGGTCACAGGGTGATGTGACAGGTCGTGACAGTACACCTACTTTGAGACAAGAGCTATAGTGATACATGGTTGGTTATGGTTTGAATTCATATACAGCAATTGCGAAAACGACTTTTTACTGTCAATATGGGCTGCTGAGTTTCATTTTTTTATGTTTTCTGCTGGTGGTGTGCCTCTGGATTTTTTGAATGAAAAAAATGTGCCTTGGCTCAGAAACTGTTAAAAAACACTGCATTAGATTGCTAAAAAAAAAACAGAAGGTAATCAATAATATACCTTTGTGCAGCTTTTTAAACACATCATGACAAAATGTAAGATTTTTTTAGGGAAGTTAGTGTTTCTTGCTAGTTTTATTGCTGCTAATTTACTGTCCTTACTTTTTTTCAGCACTGGGCCTTTACCTGATTTTAAATGGACAAAGGTTTAGTAATTGGCTATCGTAAAAATTGAATATTTCTGAATGAATTAAGCATCTTTGTTACTTACCACATGCCAAAAAATATATTAAGCGTAATTTAAAAGGAGATGGCTAAATTAGCACCACTGAATGGGTTTATGCTTTATATTTTGATTAGTCGAATAATTGTCAAGATTATTCATTCGTCGACTATCAAAATAGTCCTTAGTTGCGGCCCTATTGCACAGCAAAGCATGATGAGGACAGGGAAGTGTACAGTCGTGGTCAAAAGTTTACATACACTTGTAAAGTACATAATGTCATGGCTTTCTTGAGTTTCCAATAATTTCTACAACTCTTAATTTTTTGTGATAGAGTGATTGGAGCACATACTTGTTGGTCACAAAAAACATTCATGATATTTGATTCTTTTAATGTATTATGGTCTACTGAAAATGTGTTGGAGATGGCAACTTGTCCAGGGTGTACGCAGTCTTCCGCCCGATAGTAGCTGAGATAGGCACCAGCGACCCCATAGGGAATAAGAGGTAGAAATGGATGGATGGATGAAAATGTGACCAAAGCTGCTGGGTCAAAAGTATACATACAGCAATGTTAATATTTGGTTACATGTTCCTTGGCAAGTTTCACTGCAATAAGGCACTTTTGGTAGCCATCCACAAGCTTCTGGTTGAATTTTGACCACAAAAAGGCCCAAAACATCATAAAGGACCCATCTCACCCTGGACATAAACTTTTTGAACTGATGCCCTCAGGCAGGAGATACAGGACAATAAAATGCCGGACAAACCGTTTTAAAAACACTTTTTACCCGAGAGCAATAGTGTCGCTGAACACAAAATCACAATAATGACTGTGCATGTGAGCTGTATACTTGGTATTTTTATGAATTTTTATCTATTCATCTATGTTCTTATGTTTTTATTAATGATTTCTACACTAAATTAGTTTGCATACATTTTTGTTGTACAATGTACAATGACAATAAAGATATCAATCAATCAATCAATGTTTACTTATATAGCCCTAAATCACTAGTGTCTCAAAGGGCTGCACAAACCACTACGACATCCTCGGTAGGCCCACACAAGGGCAAGGAAAACTCACACCCAGTGGGACGTCGGTGACAATGATGACTATGAGAACCTTGGAGAGGACGAAAGCAATGGATATCGAGCGGGTCTAACATGATATATTCTATTCTATTTATTCTATTCTGTTCTTCTCTTGACAAAATTGGTGCATTTCAGCTAAATTTGTTGGTTTTCTGACATGGACTTGTTTCTTCAGCATTGTCTACGCGTTTAAGTCAGGACTTTGGGAAGGCCATTCTAAAACATTAATTCTAGCCTGGTTTAGCCATTCCTTTACCACTTTTGACGTGTGTTTGGGGTCATTGTCCTGTTGGAACACCCAACTGTGCCCAAGACCCAACCTCCGGCCTGATGAGTTTAGGTTTGTGTTGTTGCCAGTGTGGACAGGACGGAGAGATATGTGCAAGTCGGAGATCTGCTGTTTATACATTAAGGATATTGGGATATTATATTGCCGCTGTTCGCCGTCATGACAAGGACGTGTGGTTTGACATGATGCTTTAAAGGCCTACTGAAACCCACTACTACCCACCACGCAGTCTGATAGTTTATACATCAATGATGAAATATTAACATTGCAACACATGCCAATACGGCCTTTTTAGTATACTAAATTACAATTTTAAATTTCCCGCAGAGTTTCCTGTTAAAAACATCGCGGAATGATGACGCGTGTTTGTGACTTTATTGGTTGGAGGGGACATATTAGCGCAGCCCCACTTACGGCTAAAAGTCGTCTCTTTTCATCGGGCAATTAAACAGTATTCTGGACATCTGTGTTGCTGAATCTTTTGCAATTTGTTCAATTATTAATGGCGAAGTAGAAAGATGGAGGTGGGAAGCTTTTAGCCTTTAGCCACACAAACACACGTTGTTTCCTTGTTTAAAATTCCCGGAGGTGAAGCTTTACTATGGATCAGAGCTGTCACGCAAACATGGATCCCGACTACATGTGAAAATTGTGGAAATAAGTCGCCTCTTACCGGAGATCAGCGGAGCCAGCGACCTCCTGCAGCTGCCGTGACGTCTCTCAGAGACTCTGGCGTCAACACACCCGTGGCCACACCCCTCTGACATTAAGGTACTATTTAACTCACTAAAACACTAGCAATACAATAGGCAGATAAGGGATTTCCCAGAATTATCCTATCAAATGTGTCTAAAAACATCTGAATGGCTTTCCCTGCCCTGGCTTTTTTTTTTTGTTAAACTTTTTCTTTTTTTTCCTAGGCCTTCACTCTAAATTTCCTCATCCACAAATTTTTCATCTTTGCTCAAATTAATGGGGAAATTGTCGCTTTCTGGGTCCGAAAAGCTCTAGCTGCTGCTGGCTATACATGTAAACAATGTGAGGATGTGAGGAGCAATACAACCCGTGACGTCACGCGCACATCGTCTGCTACTTCCGGTAAAGGCAAGGCTTTTTTATTAGCGACCTAAAGTTGCGAGCTTTATCGTGGATGTTCTCTACTAAATCCTTTCAGCAAAATATGGCAATATTGCGAAATGATCAAGTATGACACATAGAATGGACCTGCTATTCCCGTTTGAATAAAAAAAATCTCATTTCAGTAGGCCTTTAATAGCATCAACAATGTTAATGTAATTAAATAAATACATTTGTTTATTTGACAGCTATACAAATAGTTATAGTTATAGTTATAGTGAAGGGCATTAAGAGCTGCAAGCAACCTGAATGCAAAAAGGAAGTTGCGTGCAGGTTTTATTGTTGTAAATAAAACCTTTGTGTAATCCTGGTGGCTTTGTCCTCTATGACACATACACAGCCATCTCTTAACATGTGTGTGTGTATCCTCTTAATACATGTGTTATATAACACATCGATGTCCAATAATGTGTTTGGGGACCCCTGGTAGTTAAATTGTTTTGTTTTTTCAGTCAGTGCTTTGATCCTTAAACCCAAGAAACTGGAACAACCTGAGCTAAGATTGAGATCGTAACCTCGCAGCGGTGGAGCAAAAAACTGAAAGCACGTTTTTTCTGTTAACATACAAAAGAAAGTGTGGGGCAGAAGTATGGCAAACATTTCTTTTATAGCACGTTTGGCTTTGAGACCGTAACACAAACACTGTATCAAGCTAATTCCATGCTAACACGCCATTAAAAAAATAATTGGATACCTGCAAAAAGGCTTTGGGCCAGAGCCACTGTGGATAAATGTGAGGAAAGATAAGGGCATCGATAGCAATAGAGATAAAACAGCGAGACAATAACACAATTTAAAAAAGTAAACTCATAATTCATTCCAAAGAATGTTGTATGGCTGACTTACAAGTCATCAAAAAGGTAATAATAACAAAAGTTTTCTTTTATTTGATCTAAAATTAGTGGTTTTAAATGATACTGCATACACTGCATCTTGCCCCTTGCAACATTCTCATTTAACTAATATTGTTGTTTTTTTAGAGCAGATATAGATTTTACTTTTTATGGAATCATTTTCAAAATAACTAAATTAAGAGCTTACTCTGGGAAGCAATACTTCTGTCTTGAATACAACACTTCTGTAAGAAAAATGTAACATTGCACATTAGTTGGGGACGTCTATGCGCTGCTGACTTGTCTCCGCTCAAGATGATCCCCTGCTGGCCCCACTATGGACTGGACTCTCACACTATTAACTAGATCCACTCTATGTGCACCGTATGAAACAAATAGTCAACAATAGAAGGAGATAACATCCGCAGGAACCTACCACATAGCGAAGGATATATTCTATTTGATATGCAGCTCATTTTTATATTTCAGTATATCCGGATGTGGAATTAAATTATGGAATGGATTAAGCAAAGCAAATCAAACAATGTACTAATATGATCCACTTCAAGAAACTCTTCAAACTTAAAGTGCTTACAAAGCACAAAGAAGAAGAACCATGATAAA
This sequence comes from Nerophis ophidion, assembly GCF_033978795.1. Taxonomy (NCBI): domain Eukaryota; kingdom Metazoa; phylum Chordata; class Actinopteri; order Syngnathiformes; family Syngnathidae; genus Nerophis; species Nerophis ophidion. The sequence goes on from NC_084616.1 coordinate 63,003,755, forward strand.
CATTCTTCATTTATTTCATCCATCAATTCTTTCATTCTCAAAATGATCTTACTTATCACATCCTATAACTTACTTAACCAATTTTTATTTCTTTATTTATTTTAATTGTGATATGGAGTATATTATGAATACATGGAGAACAGGAAGTGAACAAATGTTTTCACAACTGTTATGTAAAAGAAAAGGGGTAGGATGAAATAAGCTCTGCTTCTTCCTACTCCTTTTCGAACAGGTTGAAAGGAGAAACTGGAAATTGTGATGTATCATGTTGTATGCTTGCATGTTCCAAATAAACTCAAACTCAAACTCAAAACTCCAAGAAAAAGTGCAGTTCACCTTCAAGAGCCTACTTGTGAGGTCAAATTATGTTTTATTTGGCAAGAAGAAAGCATCTAATACAAAACTCTTGGATTTGGAGAGGAGGATAGCAGAAGTAAATAAGAAACATGCATCTCCATCTGCTGATTTGTATAAGGAATGGCTACAACTCAAATGTAAATATGAACATGTCTCCTTATAGTATTGAGAACCTATTGCTGAGAAATAAATGATAAATGGGTTGTACTTGTATAGCGCTTTTCTACCTTCAAGGTACTCAAAGCGCTTTGACACTACTTCCACATTTACCCATTCACACACACATTCACACACTGATGGAGGGAGCTGCCATGCAAGGCGCTAACCAGCACCCATCAGGAGCAAGGGTGAAGTGTCTTGTTCAGGACACAACGGACGTGACGAGGTTGGTACTAGGTGGGGATTGAACCAGGTACCCTCGGGTTGCGCATGGCCACTCTTCCACTGCGCCACGCCGTCCCCAAATAGAAGTATATTTTATGAGTACGGAGACATAGCAGGGCCGATCTTGGCCAGACAGCTGAAAGGGATTAATACAAAACAAACTATTAAAGGCATCTTGCAAGAGGGTAAAACTAATGGATCAACTACTACTAAGGAAAGATATATGAGTCTGAGGCCCCTTCTAGCACAGAAATCACGGAACATTTTTTTTGCGGATTTATAGCTCCCACAAATCTCTTTGGAACAGCTTTCAGATCTTGAAAAACCAATAACACAGCAAGAAATTACAGACGTTATAACCACGCTCCAAGTCGGGAATTCACTGAGCCTGGATGGCTTTCCTAATGAGTTTGACATGAAATTTTCCAAACAGTTGACTCCCATTATGAGGGACACACTCGAAGAATCATTATCTACAGCAGTGGTTCTCAAATGGGGGTACGTGTACCCCTGGGGGTACTTGAAGGTATGCCAAGGGGTACGTGAGGTTTTTTTTTAAATATTCTAAAAAATATCAACAATTCAAAAATCCTTTATAAATATATTTATTGATTAATACTTCAACAAAATATGAATGTAAGTTCGTGAACTGTGAAAAGAAATACGACAATGCAATATTCAGTGTTGACAGCTAGATTTTTGTGGACATGTTCCATAAATATTGATGTTAAAGGTGTATTTTTTTGTGGAGAAATGTTTAACTTAAAAGTTGAACATTAACATTAAAGTCATACCTGAAAGTCGGAGGGGTGTGGTGACCGCCAGTGTCTCTGAGTGAAGCCATGGAGGAGCCAAGAAAGCCGCAGCTGCCTCTTTGACAGCTGCAGGAAGAACGACAGAAGCTCCGCTCATGTCTCCGGTAAGAGCCAACTTATTCCCACAATTTTCTCACCGAAACCTGCCGGTTGACATGTGGTCGAGAAACATGTTCGCTTGACCGCTCTGTTCCATATTAAAGCTTCACAACAAATGATGAATCCAGATGGATCTCTATTCCAATCCCCAAAGAGGGCACTTTAAGTTGATGATTACTTCTATGTGTAGAAATCTTTATTTATAATTGAATCACTTGTTTATTTTTCAAAAAGTTTTTCGTTATTTTCATATCTTTTTTCCAAATAGTTCAAGAAAGACCACTACAAATGACCAATATTTTGCACTGTTATACAATTTAATAAATCACAAACTGACGACATAGTGCTGTATTTTACTTCTTTATCTGTTTTTTTCAACCAAAAATGATTTGCTCTGATTAGGGGGTACTTGAATTTAAAAAAATGTTCACAGGGGGTACATCACTGAAAAAAGGTTGAGAACCACTGATCTACAGGACACCTGCCTACAACTTGAAACCAAGAAAGCATATTACTATTGGCAAAAAAAAGATGAAGCCAATGTGGATCATATAGACCCATTTCATTATTAAATACAGATTGTAAAATATTTTCCATAGTACTAACCCAAACGTTAGAAACCATTTTACCAAATAGTATATCCCCAGAGCAGTCTGGGTTTGTTAGACATAGACGTTATTTTTTAATGTACATCAGCTGTTCCCAATTGTGTTAAAACTATGGATGCTGAGAAGGACTTTGACAGGGTAGAATGGGTTTAGCTGTTTGAGACTTTAGGGAAATTTGGATATGGGCGGATGTTTATTTCTTGAATTAAAACACTTTATTCTGGACCTGAGGCCGGTATTTTGACAAGCAAAGTATTGTGGAACTTGCCACTGCCCTCTTAGACCTCTTCTGTTTGTTTTAGCTATGTAACCCCTGGCTGCATCTCTGAGAGCTAACGATATATTTGGTTCAGAGAGCAGAAAGAAATAGAACATAAAATATCACTGTATGCAGATGCTATACTTCTTTACATATTGGAAGTGGGTGAAAGTCAGTCCATGTAGCATTTAAATTATTACAGCTTCATGAAAGCAATTTTGAAGCCTCTAATTGTGGTTGTTATAAAAATAAGCGATATTGGGTTGCCTGCCTAAGTGAACATAAATAGCTTCTGCTATCTTACAGTAACCGTTACTAAACAATATAAACTACTTCTAAAGTATCATTTTGGAAAGTTAATTGACAGTAACTTGATAGTCGCTTGTGGCCAGAGTCAATGCAGTTCAAATAACAGTGCTCCTGAGATCCTTATACTTGCTTTAGTGTTTACACATTTTTATCCCAGGCACATATTTTAAGAAACTAAATTAAATTGTATCATCTTATATTTGGAATCAAAAACAACCACACTTACGCAAATACTTTTTACAGAGAGCAACACATTGCAGAGGGATGGACCTTCCTAATTCTCTATCATATTAATGTGAATATGAGCAGCATGATGCACTGGTCACACGATGACTGAGATAAGGACTTTCCAGTCTGGGTAAGAATAGAAGCGTTGTTTTGCTAGTCTGTGTTACTGCCAGCTTTACTAGGGGAGCCTTCGCCTTTAAAGGCCTACTGAAATGAGATTTTCTTATTTAAACAGGGAGAGCAGGTCCATTCTATGTGTCATACTTGATCATTTCGCGATATTGCCATATTTTTGCTGAAAGGATTTGGTAGAGAACATCGACGAAAAAGTTTGCAACTTTTTGTCGCTAATAAAAACGCCTTGCCTGTACCGGAAGTACAAGCTGATGTGCGTGTGACGTCACCTGTGTGAGGGCTCCTCACATCTGCACATTGATTACAATCATGGACGCCAGCAGCGCGAAAGATTCTGACCGAGAAAGCGACAATTTCCCCATTAATTGGACCGGGGATGAAAGATTCGTGGATGAGGATAGTGAGAGGGCAGTGGGAGCAATTCAGATGTTATCAGACACATTTACTAGGATAATTCTGGAAAACCCCTTATCTGATTATTGTGTTACTAGTGTTTAAGTGAGATTATAAAGTCATACCTGAAAGTCGGAGGGGTGTGGTGACCGCCAGTGTCTCTGAGTGAAGCCATGGAGGAGCCAAGAAAGCCGCAGCTGCCTCTTTGACAGCTGAAGGAAGAACGACACAAGCTCCGCTCATGTCTCCGGTAAGAGCCAACTTATTACAACAATTTTCTCACCGAAACCTGCCGGTTGACATGTGGTCGAGAAACATGTTCGCTTGACCGCTCTGTTCCATATTAAAGCTTCACAACAAATGAAGAAACACCGGCTGTGTTTGTGTTGCTACAGCCGGCCGAAATACACCGCTTTCCAGCAAATGCATTCTTCTTTGTAGTATCCATTATTAATTGAACAAATTGCAAAAGATTCAGCAACACAGATATCCAGAATACTGTGTAATTATGCCATTAAATCGGACGACATTTAGCTGTGAGTGGTGCTGGGATAAAATGTCCGTTACAACCAATAACTTCACAAGCACGCCTCAACATAAGCGTCATCATTCCATGACATTTTCAACAGGACACTTTGCGGGAAATTTAAAAATTGCAATTTAGTAAAATAAACCGGCCGTATTGGCACGTGTTGCAATGTTAATATTTCATCATTGATATATAAACTATCAGACTGCGTGGTCGGTAGTAGTGGGTTTCAGTAGGCCTTTAACAGGGGATTTGCCAATAAGCAACCAAATAGTAAAGCACTCTCTCCAGATTATTTTTCAGTTTTACAAAATATTCAATCCAGTTTGCGCAGGGGTGCCCATTAGATTAAAGGCCGGTAGTTTGCGTAGAGTTTGTCAGTCGATTGACGGCCAAGCATTACAAAAATAGACCAACAAATGGGCAATCACCAAGCTTCACTATGACGTCACTTGGTTAACATTCATGTATATATGTACATATTAGTGTTGTAACAATACCAATATTTTGGTACCGGTACTAAAAAGATTTTGGTACTTTTCTAAATAAAGGGGACCACAAAAAATTTAATTATTGTGTTTATTTTAACAAAAAATCTTAGGGTACATTAAACATATGTTTCTTATTGCAGTTAAATCCTTTAATAAAATAGTGAACATACCAGACAACTTGTGTTGTTGTAGTAAGTAAATAAAAAGGCGCCCAATTAGTCTGCTGACATATGCAGTAACATATTGTGTCATTTATCATTCTATTATTTTGTCAACATTACTGTATTAAAGACAAGTTGTAGAAAATTAATTATTAATCAACTTTTTCATTCACTGATAATATCTGGTTATTTTCTGTTTCAACATGTTTTATCGACACTTCTATTAAAATTTCATAATAAATTATTTTTCTGTTGTTTGATACTTTACATTAGTTTTGGATAATACCACAAATGTGGGTGTCAATCCGATACCAAGTAGTTACAGGATCATACATTGGTCATATTCAAAGTCCTCATGTGTCTAGGGACATATTTCCTGAGTTTCTAAACACAATATACATTTAAAAAAAACGAAAGAAGATGTGTCTACACACTGTGTCTGCTTGTAAGTACTCTGTAATTGTGTGCCGCCGAACATGCTCGTCTGCTCGCAAACCCAGCAATGTCATGACGTGACTTCGACCCGGGCGTGGGGGATTGCCGGACCAGTACGTTTCAGAGATGGTATTGTACTGATAATGATTCATTAGTATTGCGGTACTTTACTAGTACCAGTATACCGTACAACCTTAGTATATATATATATATATATATATATATATATATATATATATATATATATATATATATATATATATATATATATATATATATATATATATATATATATATAAAATGGGTGTAACAGTACGTGTATTTGTATTAAACCGTTTCAGTACGGGGGTTTCGGTTAGGTACGAGGGTGTACCGAATGAGTTTGTAAGCTAAAGTCTTAACAAGCTGCTTTGCTTTTTCTGCCTCTGTGTCAGCACCCAGCATTGTCCCGCCCACACAACCATCTGATTGGTTACATCAAAGCCAATCAGCAGTGGGTATTCAGAGCAATGTAACAGCCAATCAGCAGTAAGTATTCGGAACGCATGTAGTCAATGCATCAGCGTCGAGCAGAATAGTGTTTAGCAGGTGAGCATAACACAGCGTACTCTCCCCAATTTATAAAAAACACTTCCCAGTCACAACTACTACTAACATCACTATGACGTTGACCTTCTAGAAACTTAAACTGCAGCTCAGCTCGCTCGCAGTTCCGGCTTCAGGTGAAGGCTAATTAACTTTCACCGTAACGTTAGCTCATTTTGCTGTGTGTGTGTGTGTGTGTGTGTGTGTGTGTGCGTGTGTGCTTTGCGTACAAATGTGTGTGTGTGTGTGTGTGTGTGTGTGTGTGTGTGTGTGTGTGTGTGTGCGTGTGCGTGCGTGCGTGCGTGTGCGTGTTAGGGATTAATAGTCTCTCCTATTGCTATTGTTCTATTTTTTCAGCAATATTACATTAATCATTAGTAATGTAGCAGCCTAGTTTTGAATGGCCGGGTCCCTGATAGCACATGTTGACAAAAATATAACATTTACATAATGGAAGTCAACTACAGGTTTCCCAAATGCTGTAAAAAATCAAGCATGATGAGTTGACTTGAAACTGTTTAATGTTGCACTTTTTATATGTAGAAGAAAAGTTGTGTCATTTTATTTAAACAAAGCAACAACTTGAGGCAGTTTAATGTGGATTAAAGTGGGCAGAATTATTATAGTTTTCCCAATGTTAAAAGGATAAAGCCATTGTTTACAAATTTGGTAAATAGATAACCAAAAAAATGTATATTTGGTTGTTTTCTTACTGTACCGAAAATTAACCGAACCGTGACCTCTAAACCGAGGGACGTACCAAACCTAAATGTTTGCGTACCAATACACCCCTAATATATATATATATATATATATATATATATATATATATATATATATATATATATATATATATGTATATACACACACACACACAATTTAGATGTATTTATTTATGAAACAAACGTGTTAACATGTTAAAGGTGTTTAATAAATAATACAAGCCCGTTCAAAACGAATAGATTCCTTTCCTTCATTAAGACGAGAGTATAAGTTGGTGTACTACATAAGTCTGATGACTTGCATTGATTAAAATCCAACAAGATTCATAGCAGTGCTGACAATTCCAAATTTTCAAATTTAAATTGTGGAGGGGGATATATATATATATATATATATATATATATATATATATATATATATATATATATATATATATATATAAAATAAATATATATATATATATATATATATATGTATGTGTGGGAAAAATCACATGACTACTTAATCTCTACAGAACTGTTTCATGAGGGGTTCCCTCAATCATCAGGAGATTTTAATGGAAGCATTCACATACAATGGTTTATATAGGGCACAGAGTGGGTGGGTACAGTCAGGCGTAGGGGGCGTGGTGATTGGCTCATGTGTTACCTAGTAGGTGTTTCCGTCTGTGGCGGCATGTTGAAATAATTTCACTGCGCCTGTTGAGGGATGATAGGTCTGGATGATATATAATAAACAGTTTATCTTTTAAGCATAGGTTGCATCTTTTATTACCACTGATATAAGGTGTGCTGGATGCAAGAATTTGCCATGTTATTGAATATTCAACATTATGGTCTTGTGATTTTTCCCACACATACATATCACGCTCTACCACGGTATCGAGCACTATTCTCTGGATAATCCAATCAAGATATATATATATATATATATATATATATATATATATATATATATATATATATATATATATATATATATATATATATATATATATATATGTGTATGTGTGAAGAGGAAGTAGATCACGTCAATCTGGTCATTTGAAAAGTAGCTCACCTGCTGAAAAAGCGTGGCCATCCCTGTGTTAGCACTTGTCTTCGTATGCCCAGTGGCATCGAATTATCGACTTATACCGTCAAAAATTAAAAAGATAAGATGATTGTTAAACAGAATTAGATGCAGGAACATGGACAAAAGTTCTGGAGGGGGTTTACACGTATGCAATGTGTGCTCTACATGCTCTTATTGAAGTTAAAGTGGCCCAAGGCCAAATCAGCAAACATCTTTCCACAAATTAGCCCAACATGTGATAGGTATAAATTGATGGATGCAACGCTGTCTCATGTTTTGGTAATGTCCAAGCATGGAAATTTTTTACCATTATCGTAATTAAAATTGTTCTACACCCATTGATATATTTGGAGTCTGTTCCAGTATAATAGAAAGCTCAAGGCAACAATGTCCTGCCTTATCCATGCTGTCACCTTGACGACAAAATACGATCACAATGGCGTACCTTTGAGTCCAATTAAACTCCTCATTCTGTGTGTGTATTTGTGCCTCTGAACCAATTACTAATAGAGCTTGCTGTGTACTGGATCTGGCGAGTAATCATGGGACTGTCAGTAACATGCCATCTTCTTGCGGGTAAAGCAGCGTTAATATTTATGGCACTCAGAATCAGCCCCACATTGAGCACCGTGACAGCAATCAGACCATTTTTTTAATATCCCCATCCAGATGAATTGTGATTAGCATTTCAAGCGCTTGCCTACAAATTCTTGGCTGAACATCCCTGAGATGAAGGCAGAAAGTGAAAGGGAGGCAAAGTAACAAAGCACAGATGACACAGTAAATGTAGAAAAAAAAACTTTTGGGATGCGAGAACCAAAGCAGAAACATTTTGTTCACACATTAAACAATGGAGATTTAAAGTGTTAGAAATTATGAAATAAGTGAGATCAGTTTTCCATTAAAAGAATCTTGTGGCCTTGATGTAAAACCTTGACAAAAGCACTTCAGTAAGAATTTGCATGTCTTTACTGCTGATATCGGAAGTGACATTTTCCCAGAATTAAAGGTAGGCTTTGGCACATTGACAAGCTCAGTTAGGCCTCTCTCCCACCGCAACGCTGCCATTTTATAAACCTTTGTGTGGACTGAGCTCCTTTTGTCTCCTCCGAAACACAAACCAATCTGCTTATCTCGAAATCCAGTTGGAGCGAAGGCGTTTGTTTTTACAGATCGAAATAATACACAAGAGAGGATAGTAACCTTCTAAACGATAAATGAATGGGTGGAAGGAGGCGTAGTGTGTGTGTCTACAGTAGTGTGTTACCTGTAGTGCCTTTCTGTGAGAGCCTTTTCTGGCCTTCAGGTATAGTGGTAGCGATGTAGCCAAATGACTAACACTTTAAAACACTTAAAACTTGAAGAGGAACATTATCACAATTTTTGAAGGGATAAAACCAATAAAAATCAGTTCCCAGTGGCTTATTTTATTTTTCGAAGTTTTTCTCAAAATTTTACCCATCACGCAATATCCCGAAAAACGGCTTCAAAGTGCCTGATTTTAACCGTCGTTATATCCACCCGTCCATTATCCTGTGACGTCACTGCGTGAAGCCACAGGCAACAAACATGGCGGATAGCACAGAAAGTATAGCATAGTAGCTCTCAGATTCAGACTCGGATTTCAGCGGTGCAAGCGATTCAACAGATTACGCATGTATTGAAACGGATGGTTGAGTGTGGAGGCAGATAGCGAAAACGAAATTGAAGAAGAAAATGAAGCTATTCAGCAATATAATGACAGACAGCAGCACGGGAGGAAGTGCGGACGAATTCGGCGATCTCCTTCTAACCAACGATTGGTATGTGTTTGTTTGGCATTAAATGTGGGTGGAGGGAAAGGCTGGATGCAAATATAGCTACAAATGAGGCATAATGATGCAATATGTACATACAGCTAGCCTAAATAGCATGTTAGCATCGATTAGCTTGCAGTCATGCCATGACCAAATATGTCTGATTAACACACTCCACATAAGTCAATAACATCAACAAAACTCACCTTTGTGATTTTGTTGACGTTATTGTTGGAAATGCATCTGCTTTGAGTGTCGCAGGATATCCACACTTTCTTGCCATCTCTGTCGTAGCATAGCTGTTGTCGGTAAAGTGTGCTGAACAAACGAGGGACTTTCACATCTTTTGGCCACTGGTGCAACTTGAATCTGTCTCTGTTCGTGTTGTTACACCCTCCGACAACACACCGACGAGGCATGATGTCTCCAAGGTACGGGAAAACAGTCGAAAAAACTGAAAATAACAGAGCTAATTTGACGTGGTGCGTGTAAAATGATTGAGAAAATGGCGGTTTGCTTCCTGTTGTGACGTCACGGGTGAAAGGTCATCGCTCGACAGGCTATCAATTGAAAGGCGTTTAAATCGCCAAATTCACCCTTTTATAGTTCGGAAATCGGTTAAAAAAACATATGGTCTTTTTTCTGCAACATCAAGGTATATATTGACGCTTACATTGGTCTGGTGTTAATGTTCTCCTTTAAAAGTGTGCCTGAACCGTTACTGAAAAAATGAAAAACATTTAAAAAATCTATAAAATTGTGAAAAATAATGCCCTTTTATTTTTACAGAATGTTTGGACATGATCAAGTATGACACATAGAATGGACCTGCTATCCCCGTTTAATTAAGAAAATCTCATTTCAGTAGGCCTTTAAAAGGGAACATTATCACCAGACCCATGTAAGCGTCAATATATACCTTGATGTTGCAGAAAAAAGACCATGTATTTTTTTTACCGATTTCCGAACTCTAAATGGGTGAATTTTGGCGAATTAAACGCGTTTCTGTTTATACCTTTCTGAGCGACGACGTCAGAACGTGACGTCACATCGGTACTCAACGCCATTTTTCCCTACACATCACACGCATCGAGTCAAATCAGCTCTGTTATTTTCCGTTTTTTTCGACTCTTTTCCGATACCTTGGAGACATCATGCCCCGTCGGTGTCTTGTCGGAGGGTGTGACAACACGATCAGGGACTGATTCAAGTTGATTTAAGTAGAATGTGCATCGATTAGCACGGCATGCTAATCGATGCTCACATGCTATTTAGGCTAGCTGTGTACATATTTCAGCGTTATGCCTCATTTGTAGCTATATTTACACCCAGCCTTTCCCTCCATTCACATTTAATACCAAATAAACAAATAACAGTTGTTGTATTTAAGTTGCTCCAGTGTCAAGAGATGCGAAAGTCCCTCGTTTGGTTTTTACCGGCGATGCTACGACAGAGATGGCACAGAGATGGGAAGAATGTCTGGATATCCTGCGACACTCAAAGCAGATGCATTCCCAACGATAAAGTCAACGAAATCACAAAGGTGAGTGCTGTTGATTTTATTGACTTGTGCTAATCAGACATATTTGGTCGCGGCATGACTGCCAGCTAATCGATGCTAACATGCTATTTAGGCTAACCGTACGTACATTTGAAACTATATTTACATCCAGCGTTTCCTTCCACCCACATTTAATGCGAAACAAACACTTACCAATCGACGGATTTAAGTTGATCCAGTGTCAATGCGAAAGTCCTGATCGGTTGATCTGCACATTTTATCGGCGATGCTAAGACAGACATGCATAGCTGCATAGTGTCAATAGCTATTCGCTCAATAGCTTCAGTTTCTTCTTCAATTTCGTTTTCGCTATCTGCCTCCATACTCCAACCATCTGTTTCAATACATGCGTAATCTGTTGAATCGCTTAAGGCGCTGAAATCCGAGTCTGAATCCGAGCTAATGTCGCTATATCTTGCTGTGCTATTCGCCATTGTTTGTATTGAAATCGCTATGTGACGTCACAGGGAAATGGACAGTGGCTTGGGCAAATAGCGAAAATCAAGCACTTTAAATGTTTTTTTAAGGATATTCCGGGATTTCGAAAAATAAAATAAAATAAGCCACTGGGAACTGATTTTATTGGTTTTAACCCTTCTGAAATTGTGATAATGTTCCCCTTTAAGAACAGTTGCTGAATGGGGCCCACTGAGCTGATTGTAAATCAAACACCAGATCATTGCAGAGAGGACACAAGCATCGACAAGATATATATGAGAAAGTAAAACAGCAGTATGAATCCATGACAATAATCTAACTGAAAATCAGGCAACAATTGGTAATATGAGCAAACATATGAGGGGAAGCACACCATGTGCAGGATGCGGAATGTTAATTAAATTCATTTGTATTATTTATGAGGACAGATTTAAGATGGATTCTAAAATATCATCCCTCGAGCAGAATATGCAGCATGGAAAAACACAGATAAATGATACACATAAGCATTCTGGAAGAAAGGGAAGGGAGGGAAAAAACCAGGAAGGAGGAGTTGACGGCTTTAGGGAGCAAAATGCTCTTAGCGGCTTTAGTGAAAATAATGACTCACCAAATGGAGCACTTTAAGGAAGTTCACACTCAACTCTCTCGGCTCACTTACTTTGCTATTCACTCTCGTCTTGGCTTTGCGCCTCACTTCGCTGCAACATTGTCTGCTCGGCTCCCATGAGGAATATCACAAAGCCTCCAAAAGGCACACCATGGAACTTTCATCACTTTGTTCCCTAACACACACACACACGTAACCAAATAGCCAGGCTGCAAACACCTGCAAATCCCCAATGAGGTGACCTTTTGGCACAACTCATGTTCCTCATAAATATCTTCTTTTTGGTGCTCGCTTTTCAATGTGTCTCTATGTGAGCTTATCTGTGTCTCTCAACGCCCATGTGCGCACTGCCGTGCACGTCGCCATCTCTGGCTGTAGCGCTGCTGAGCTGACCTTTCAGTCCCTGCCTTGTCCCAGATTATAACCGACAACACCCTCTGCTACCGAGCCAACTGATATCCACTGTGACAGCAACACAGTTCACACACGAACGCAAACCCAACACAGGAGAACATTCATGGAATTTGTGATTTGCTTTCTGTGAAAATAAATAATTCAAATGCAGGTGCAGTAGAATTTTGCTTTTTAGATGATAGCCACTCTAATTTAAGCTTTGACTGAGCTACTTGCAGCATGTTGGATAAAATACCTCAAGTTGAGTTAAGGCCGGGCGATATGACTAAATAATGTATCACGATATAAGTGTTTCATGTCAGTCCATATCGATAATTATTGATTAAAAAAAAAAAACTCGTCTAAATAAAGACCAGGTAGAAAAAAGGCTGAATTTAATTACTTTTATTTTAAACACAACCTTTAACCTTTAGAGCGAGGTCAGCATTATGAACAACAGTCAAATAAATAAAAATACTGGTCAATGTGCAAATATTGACATTAAATAAATGCTTAATCCAAGAAAATGTGCAAAGTATTGTAATAGATAGATAGATAGATAGATAGATAGATAGATAGATGGATGGATAGATAGATAGATAGATAGTACTTTATTGATTCCTTCAGGAGAGTTCCTTCAGGAAAATTAAAATTCCAGCAGCAGTGTACAGAGTTGAGATCAATTTAAAAAAAGTAAAAAGTAAATAATGGGGGTTTAAATGGAAACAAAATAGAGAAAAATTACAATGAGAATAAAAAATAAAAAGCAACAATGGGAATAAAAATATAACAGTAAAATAAGAATATAACAATAGAAACTAGGCAGTAGTGACCATGTTATTGAAACGTATTGCACTGTTAATGTTTTGCATCCCCTGTCATCTTAGTACCCCCCTACCCCCCGCCCCAGAGAGGAGTTGTACAGTCTAATGGCGTGTGGGACAAAGGAGTTTTTGAGTCTCTTAGTCCTGCACTTGGGATGAAGCAGTCTAGAACTGAACAGGCTCCTCTGGCTACTGATAACGCTATGCAGAGGGTGACTGGCATCATCCAGGATGCTCACTAGTTTGTCAACAGTCCTCTTCTCTGCCACCGTCACCAGTGAGTCCAGTTTCATTCCCATTGTAGAACCGGCCCGCCTGATCAGTTTCTCAAGTCTGGAGCTGTCCTTCTTAGATGTACTGCCCCCCCAGCACACTACCATGTAGAACATACATTTTGAAATGTAAGAAATTTGTAATGTACACCTCAGGCTTTAAAGCCATATTGGTAACAATATATGCAAATAAATAAAAGTCACATTAAGCAAGCAGAAACAAACATGAATTACAGAATATTGTAAACATCGGAATAAACTTGCGTCTGAACATCTGTGACAAAACAAAACTGTTCCCCTCTGCAGTCATTTATGGAAAAATCTAACCGACGACCTTGCAAAGTTTGCAGACAGTATTACTCTGATTCGTATCGGACTTAAAAAAGCCAAAATACTGCCAAACTGGTGACGTGACGTTTCTTTTTTAATTTACAATTTCCTCTCGTGCTGCCCCACTAATATTCCCGTTTCGTTTAACTCCTCGTCGTCAGCTAGCAGTTGTTGCTTTTTTTTTTTTTTTCCCTGTTAGCATTTCCCAGAATGCCTTGCGGTTCAGGCTCGGCCCTGATAGGTCGAGAGTCCAAAGCTCTTCTTCTGCCTACACCCCCCAGAAAGGGCTTCATCCGTAAATGGCCGATATGGCCTTTTTTTAATATTGCGATATTTTTAGGCCATATCGCGATACACGATATGTATCTCGATATTTTCCTTTAGCCTTGAATGAACACTTGATACATATACTCACAGCAGTATGATGATTGTATGTGTCTACATTAAAACATTCTTCTTCATACTGCATTAATATATGTTACTTTTAAACTTTCATGCAGAAAAGGACATTACAACTAAAAAAAAAATCACTTTTTTTATACAGTTTGGTCTAGAAAAGTTTGCTTCAGCACTTCAATGGTGTGGGCGTGTGGCACCGAATGGAGATGTTGATATGCGGAGTTTCAAACACTCTTCATTCTCTAGCAGGTGTCTTTTCAAATGATGCTACATATTAGCAGTAATGCTACTTTATATAGCAATGCTTGTGCCCCACACCTGACAAATTAAAATTGTCTATTCGACATCTTCCCGCTTGAAGCCAAACCACCTCCACCGCCCACGCAGTCACGGGGAGGACATGCAAACTTCACACAGAAAGATCCCGAGACCGGGATTGAACTCAGGACTATTCAGGACATTTGTATTATGAGGCAGATGCACTAACTCTTTGTAAATATAGCAATAGCTAGTATCCATCCATCAATCCATGTTCAACCACTTGTCATTTATGAGAAGAATATTAAAAACGTACTGCGGACGGAAAAGTTTTACTGAAGAGTAAATAGTGTGAGCTGAAGAAGTTCTATACAGACTATGTAAATCAAGAATTGTTTAGCATCAAATTAGCTGCATTTCCTTTGCAGTCCCATGGTTTAGGTGACCTGATTCTCGGCAGATTCTTGTAGTCCGCTGAGCGCCACACAAGGATCTGGGCCCGAGGGCAATGCAAACTCCTTCAAGACAGCAAAAAATTATGAAACAATCAGGATCACGGAGCGGGATTTCATAGATGTGACGTAGCTTCGAAGCGACTGTTTGATTCAAACAACAATGGCGTAGCAAGGAGTTGTGTGCTGACATTGAATCCGGAATTGCAACTGTTTTGGGGAATCTATCGAATATCAATTCTAGATGAACAGAGAACGGTTTTGAAGGCATTTATTAACTTTTTGCTCTGTCATCATCCAATATGTCAGCTGTACTGTTTTGGATTCCCCAGCGTCGCTCTCATCAGCGTCAGGAGTTGATTTGGATGTGAGTGGTTGAAGTAGCGCGTCATTCAAGATAAGGGAAAAGTAGTTTATCCAATCACGTACAATGTATTTTTTTACAAGGCCCCGCCTTCTGAAATACATCTCCTATAGAGAAGTCCCAGATCCTTGTGTGGAGCTTAGCAAACTACAAGGATCAGTTGCAGCCACTGCTGTTGTCTTGATTGCCAAAAGAGGACGAAGGCAGCTGGTGATCGCTCAAAGGCATTGCAATTATTTATGGCATTGGCCACAAATGTTAATTATATTTGTATATTGAATTATATTTATATAGCGCTTTTCTCTAGTGACTCAAAGCGCTTTACATAGTGAAACCCAATATCTAAGTTACATGGTTTTTTTTTTAAACCAGTGTGGGTGGCACTGGGAGCAGGTGGGTAAAGTGTCTTGCCCGAGGACACAACAACAGTGACTAGGATGGCAGAAGCGGGGATTGAACCTGCAACCCTCAAGTTGCTGCCACGGACGCTCTAACAACCGAGCTATACTGCCCCGATATAAAGGGTTTTTGTGAGCAAATTGTGAACCAGAAATTTACAGATGAATTGTAGATTCAAGGGCCAATTCGACATTCTTCGGGCATGTGGGTCTCTCTGAGCCGACGAGTCTGCCTCTATTGCCGGGAGGAGACCTGCTAGACTGCTCTGTGCTGATTTGCTACCCTCGGCCCACCGATCAGAAGCAAGACCAAGACGACCTGTCTGCACGAGTTGTCCTGCTTTGGCGCCCCGCCAGTTCGGTTTGTTGGTGCCCTGTAAATGCGAAATATCGAAATGTCTGAAAAAAAAAATTATGGGTGTTTCTATAAACCATTTGTTATTGCGATATTTAGGTTTTGCGCATTTCTAGGCGTAATGGAAACATAGCTACTATCAGGGCAGAAAATGGTGTTCCTCAGGAGGGTCTCTAGAGCACGTCAATTTATTCATGTGTAAGTGTTGGGAAGCACTTCCTTTGGGAAAGCTGGGGTCAAACATATTAGCTCCGTGCATTGAGTGAGTACATAGAATTTAAAGGCTTGCTAGTGATGCACCCCGACGTCTCTCAGAACACGAGGCTTGGAAGCGCTCAGAGATAAAAAAAAAAAAGTGAGCTTTCGGCTTAGTTCAGCTTTATTAAACAGTTAATTTCAAACAATATATTAAGATGCAGGTATTCAGGTGTCAAAGGGCAACTGTGTGTGCATTGCATCGCATAAACTACTTTAAAGAAACACAAGAAAGAGCTTAACAAGCTAAACTCCACCGGGATGTGAATATGATTTTAATTAAAGTAGCACATGTGCTCTTGACGCTGGAATATTTATAGTTAATAAACTTTAAAATTGCTTTTATGTTTCATGCATTTTCACAAATCCCCAAAGCCCTCTATCAAAGGCATGGAGGTCTTAATAATCAAAGCTCGGCTTGTTATGAACAAATCAATATTACTACAAAGACAGGAGCGCAGATTAAACAATTTTCATGGCTGCTGATGCTGCTGATTTGGTCCACTGCTTTCATTATGAAAATGATTTGAGTTTATATTGAATGTCAACATCTCTACCAAGACACACAATGTGCCCTGAGGATATACAAGGGGCAAATAGTATTTAGTCAGCCACCGATTGTGCAAGTTCTCCCACTTAAAATGATGACAGAGGTCTGAAATTTTCATTATAGGTACACTTCAACTGTGAGAGACAGAATGTGAAGGAAAAAAATCCAGGAATTCACATTGTAGGAATTTTAAAGAATTTATCTGTAAATTATGGTGGAATATAAGTATTTGGTCAACCATTCAAAGGTCTCACTGATGGAAGGAGGTTTTGGCTCAAAATCTCACGATACATGGCCCCATTCGTTCTTTCCTTAACACGGATCAATTGTCCTGTCCCCTGTTGGAATTTTAAATAATTTATTTGTAAATCATGGTGGAAAATAAGTATTTGGTCAACCGTTCAAAAATCTCACGATATATGGCCCCATTCATCAATCGGATCAATCGTCCTGTCCCCTTAGCAGAAAAAGAGCCCCAAAGCGTGATGTTTCCACCCCCATGCTTCACAGTATGTATGGTGTTCTTGGGATGCAACTCAGTATTCTTCTTCCTCCAAACACGACCAGTTGAGTTTATACCAAAAAGTTCTATTTTGGTTTCATCTGACCACATGACAATCTCCCAATCCTCTGCTGTTTCATCCATGTATCCATTTTGGTATAAACTCAACTTGTCGTGTTTGGAGGAAGAAGAATACTGAGTTGCATCCCAAGAACACCAAACCTACTGTGAAGCATGGGGGTGGAAACATCATGCTTTGGGGCTGTTTGTCTGCTAAGGAGACAGGACGATTGATCCGTGTTAAGGAAATAATGAATGGGGCCATGTATCGTGAGATTTTGAGCCAAAACCTCCTTCCATCAGTGAGAGCTTTGAATGGTTGACCAAATACTTATTTTCCACCATAATTTACAAATAAATTCTTTAAAATTCCTGGATTTTTTTTTATTCACATTCTGTCTCTCACAGTTGAAGTGTACCTAAGATGAAAATTGCAGACCTCTGTCATCATTTTAAGTGGGAGAACTTGCACAATCGGTGGCTGACTAAATACTTTTTTACTCCACTGTATACTGTTGTGAGATTCATCACCGGGAGGAAATTGCCTAAAACTGTTTATGGGTAGAAAATGTATACTTTTAAACATTCACATTTATAATAATGGACATTAAGGTAATACTTATTAATCAAAGCTTGATTTCCAACAATTATTACCTCCACCAGTGAAGTTTTACCAAAAATAGTCTTCAAAGATGGTGTTCGCAAACAATGTGTGTGCATTAATACAGTAGGTTCAATTTAGAACACTGTACTATCAGTGGGTTTCATGTCACATGTATATGTTCATTGCAAACTATATTTATATCTGTAGGTAGGAGTGTAACGGTACGTGTATTTGTATTGAACCGTTTCGGTACAAGAGTTTCGGTTCGGATCGGAGGTGTACCGAATTAGTTTCCACACGGACATATTAGGTGCGCTCCGTACGTTGTGTAAACAATGCAGAACGAGGCACAACACAGGGCATGCTAGCAGCTACCGGGATACGACAACATGTAAAAGCCAGAGCTGGAAGACCCTCCTGCCTCGTTAGGATCTCCCGTTTGGGAACGCTTTGGCTGCGCGATACAACAACGGAGGACGGAGGTTCGCCAACATTGTTCAGCAGCTGCTTCTGACAACACGTTAAACACGCTAACCTGTTCAATCAGCCTCTCCGCGAGTCAGGCAGGGCTAAAGCAATAACAAATGTTTTTATAGCAGCAGATTTAATACCACATTGCATTAAAAACTAGATTTTGACCCACTTCTATGGTGGAGGAACAATGAGCCCATATATCCTCTTACTGCAAAGTTAGCCAGGCTGGGGTGGGGGGTGTTGGAAGGGAGTTAATTTGAGGCTAAACTGACTTGAAACTGTTTAATATTGCACTTTCTATATGTAGAAGAAAAGTTTTGTCATTTTATGTTATCTCAGCAACAACATGAGGCAGTTTACTGTTGATCAATGTGTACCCCGATTTAAACAAGTTGAAAGACTTATTGGGATGTTACCATTTAGTGGTCAATTGTACGGAATATGTACTGTACAGTGCAATCTACCAATAAAAGTCTCAATCGATCAATCAATCAATCAATCAAAAAAAGCACTTTATATGTAGAAATGTTTTGTTAAGAAACCAATTCTGAGTCTGATCTTATTTAGTTTTTATTTTATATATGTTGACCACATTAAGCCTGGCAATGGACCCTGTGTTATTCCATCGTTTACAAATTTGGTAAATAAATAACCAAAAAAATGTATATTTAGTTGTTGACCTCTAAACCGAGGAATGTACCGAACCAAAATGCTTGTGTACAGTTACACCCCTGGTAATTGGTCATATTTCAAATCTGATTGACTATCTTAATAATCATATATTTGGCTTATTTGGATAACCAAAGGTACTGATTTAAACTGGGTAAATAAAACTAGAGGACAAATGTCATTTAGCTTCAATTTCCATAACAAAAAGTATAGCTTCTGCTCGCTGCCTCACGTACTCCCACCATATTTAAAGCTTTCCAATCAGACATACAAGTGTGAATTAAACTTTGCTATAGAGAGCAATACTGCAGAGCTGAACTTGATAAGAACTGTCAGTAGTGCAAACAATCCTATTGCCATAGACCAGGGGTCGGGAACCTTTCTGGCTGAGAGAGCCAAGAAGCCAAATATTTCAAAATGTATTTCCGTAAGAGCCATATAATATTTCTTTTAACACTGAACACAACAAAACGTGTGCATTTTTAGAAAAGACCAACAGTTCTAGAGAGGTCTCTTTTTCTTTGTAATAACATTGTTATTCTGAAGCTAACTGTGGAGGGGACGTGGTCTACGGGCCTGCAGCGAAGCAGGGTGTTGCCAGGACAGGCCTCGAATTCAGCGACAGGTGCGTAGACGGCCCACCCGGGCCTTTTTATCTGATCACCTGTCGCTATGTTATAAGCAGCAGCCAGGAGGAGAGACGGGCTTGGGGCTAGAAACCAGAGCGCGAGCGAGAACGAAAGAGAAAAAGACAATTGCTGGAAAGCAACTGAGAGACTTATTGAAAAATAAAACAATATTGTAACCCTGAAACTGGCTCTCATGTCAGTGCTTGGTGGTCTGAAGAATCCTCTGGAGGGCAAGCCCCACACTAACCAATAATAAATACATGACTTCTTACCAACTTTTTGAACATAAAAATGCATGACAATATTTTATTTTTTGAACGTTATTTTCAACACTGTGATTACAAGTGGACTTATTCATTATTTACAGTGTTAAGCAATGTCAGCTCAGATTTATCCGAGAGCCAGATGCAGTCATCAAAAGAGCCACATCTGGCTCGCGAGCCATAGGTTCCCTACCCCTGCCATAGACCGTAAGAGAGCATCCCCAGTGTTTACTGTATATACTGTACTGTATAGCTCCTTTATTGTTTCATAATCCAATGTGCCATTATGACCATTGGGTAACTGGAGTGCTGCAGTTGGAAGCGGTGTATAAATTTCAAGAAAAAGATTGGAGTTTGCTTTCACAATAACTCTCTGGGGCATATCTTGGTGCAGAACATTCAGAGAACTGATTTCCCTTTGCATGGCTATTAGATGTGACTATTTGCTGTATGCAATTGTGCAGTGGAATGTAATATTTTCAGCACAGTATGTGAGTTGAAGCAAAAGCAACTTTTTATATATAAATGCTCAATTGAGAAGATTTCGGAGCAACATGTATTATGTTATGTATATTATATAAGCCGGCAAAATTAATTTGGGAAATCCATCTTTCTTGAAAAGTCTATTAATTTCAGATGAATACATGTACCGCTACACTGAAGGTGGTAATCCGTACGCCTATCGCCATTTCCTACAGACCGCTTGCCTCTTCGAAGAGAGAAAACAAATATTGGATGCATTTAAAATTCATTGGCTGCGTTGACACGCTGTGCCACGGCTGGTTTGGTTGCTAAATGAAAGGGTATGAAATTAAACAAATTAATTTTGCTCTTTCGCTGGATGACAGCTCTGCTATCTGTCGTTATGGCTTAGTGTACAGCAGGCGATGAGGATGGGAGAGGTAATGTGCAGCCCACAAGTCTGGCGACAACTGTCGGGCCGAGACTTGACGCCCAACACAGAGCCTGAGGGATACCAGCAGCGTAAATATATTTGGAGAGGGCAAATGGACGGGAGACGAGAGAAAGCTGAGAGACGACGGCAGGGAGATAAAGACGGAAGACAATAAAAAGAGGAGCTGTTGGGAACTGTGATAAAAGAAAGGGAAAACGAAATAAGAACTTTAGGATTGACAGTGGTATGGGTGGTTATTGCGAATTGCAAAAAATTGCTGCTGATGTGCCGCCATTTCAATTATACACAGCGCAATTTCACATGTCTATGGCTAATGTGTCGCTGTCAGTATCTATCAGGCTCTCTGCAACATACCTCTATGTCTTTGTCTGCATTCCACTTTTACCACACCTAATCACCCCACGATCTCTTTTTCACGAGCCTTTAAATGGTTAAGGCTCTGGCTGTAAATATGGACTGTTCAGCTAATACATTTGCAGTGATGGCCCTGGAGGACCTATTCCTTTACAGGTCTCCAGAGCAGATGAGCTCATATGTGTGGTCAAAGAAGCTCAGGAAACACATTCATTTCAATGCAGTGTCATTTGCTGTGAACAAACTCATTTCCATCATGGTTTACAATGTTGAACTGTAACATAAAAAATAATTGAGAACACACTTACGCCATTAACATTTAATATTTTCACTGGGGGATATGCAGCAAATTTTCCAACACCACCTTACATGCAGTGTATGTACAGTGGGGCAAAAAAGTATTTAGTCAGCCACCGATTGTGCAAGTTCTCCTACTTAAATCGATGACAGAGGTCTGTAATTTTCATCACAGGTAAACTTCAACTGTGAGAGACAGAAAATGAAAAAAGAAATCCAGGAATACACATTGTAGGAATTTTAAAGAATTTATCTGTAAATTATGGTGGAATATAAGTATTTGGTCAACCATTCAAAGGTCTCACTGATGGAAGGAGGTTTTGGCTCAAAATCTCACGATACATGGCCCCATTCATTCTTTCCTTAACACGGATCAATTGTCCTGTCCCCTTAGCAGAAAAACTGCCCCAAAGCATGATGTTTCCACCCCCATGCTTCACAGTAGGTGTGGTGTTCTTGGGATGCAACTCAGTATTCTTCTTCCTCCAAACACGACAAATTGAGTTTATACCAAAATGGATACATGGATGATACAGCAGAGGATTGGGAGAATGTCATGTGGTCAGATGAAACCAAAATAGAACTTTTGGGTATAAACTCAACTCGTCGTGTTTGGAGGAAGAAGAATATAAGTTGCATCCCACGAACACCATACCTACTGGGAAGCATGGGGGTGGAAACATCATGCTTTGGGGCTTTTTTTCTGCTAAAGGGACAAGACGATTGATCCGTGTTAAGGTAAGAATGAATGGGGCCATGTATCGTGAGATTTTGAGCCAAAACCTCCTTCCATCAGTGAGAGCTTTGAATGGTTGACCAAATACGTATTTTCCACCATAATTTACAAATAAATTCTTTAAAATTTCTACAATGTGAATTCCTGGATTATTTTTTCACATTCTGTCTCTCACAGTTGAAGTGTACCTATGATGAAAATTACAGACCTCTGTCATCATTTTAAGTGGGAGAACTTGCACAATCGGTGGCTGACTAAGTACTTTTTGCCCCACTGTATATAGCCCTAAATCACTAGTGTCTCAAAGGGCTGTACAAACCACAACACAAACCACGAGATCCTCGGTAGAGCCCACATAAGGGAAAGAAAAACTCCCGCCCAGTGGGACGTCGGTGACAATGATGACTATGAGAAACCTTGGAGAGGACCGCATATGTGGGCAATCCCCCCCCCACCATTTCTCTTGTATTACCACTCGCACGGCTCTACTAGCATCACAGCTAACATTACCCATGCTTCTACCTCTCTGCTCCGCGAGGGCGTTTATGTATGTGACGTATATATTGAGTGCATTAATATATCACCCAGCCCTATGTTAGTTAAAATAAAAAATCCATAGATGAGCAATTTCTTGGAAGAAGTCGCAGGGTTCAAATTTGGGGAAAATATAAGTGGCTTATTGTCCGGAAAATACGGAATTATTGTGGCTCCCGTTGACTTCTTGCTTGTTGAGTGCACGGGAATGTCTTGGAAAGCGTGTACGGTTGTTGGGTGGTATAGCTCGGTTGGTAAAGCGGCTGTGCCAGCAACTTGAGGGTTGCAGGTTCGATCCCCGCTTCCGCCATCCTAGTCACTGCCGTTGTGTCCTTGGGCAAGACACTTTACCCACCTGCTCTCAGTGGCACACACACTGGTTTGTAAATGTAAAAATTTGTTATGTAAAGCGCTTTGAGTCACATGAGAAAAAGCGCTATATAAATATAATTCACTTCACTTCACTAGTACACTAAAAGCTATAAATACTTTGGCGCTAAATATGCTAGAAAAAAAATGAAGAAGTTGGCTGGTAAGTATAGATTTTACTTGTGACCTAGGATAACTTGTGTCTTGGCCATCAAAAGAGGAGTCTTGTTCTATCACAGAGAATTACAAAACAAGTAAAACAGCTTCAGAAAAAAAGGACCAGAAGAAAAATTGAATGTGGTCCTGTCACTACACAGGAGTAGAAAGTTAAAAGCAGCTATTTTGATATACAGCAGACTTATTCGGGACTAAGAGAGCTTGGAGAGCAAAAGACAAAGGAACATCAGTTTTAGAGCACATATGAGCCACCAAAAGTTGTCCATTAGAGCTAGAATATTAAAAGACTTACTCTTCATTAGTGGGCTGATACCAAAGTGTCTTTTATTTAATGTTCTGACACTGGATACTTTCTGCAGTCTTTCCCTTCACCCTTCATCATGGCGGGTCCGAGAGGTTAGAGGGATGGAGAGATAAAGGGATGCACAGGGGGTTATGAAGATGATTATTCGTTTGGGCCATGTTGTGAATAATTTATCTCACAGATGAGGAGCAGCTCGGGGCCCATAATGAAGCACAAGCCAGTTTGAAAGACTTTCATCTTGCTCATTCTGAACATTTACACTGGTTCTAATTCTGCCTAGTACAAGTAGGTGTTCGACTAACTATCTTTCTGCACGGTAAATGATGTCCGGAAGAAGGGTTGGGTATCGAGTACAGAGTATCGATTGGAACCGGGACTAACTTTCCGATTCTCCCGGAATCGTTCAATAGGGTTGGGTATCGAGTACAGAGTATCGATTGGAACCGGGACTAACTTTCCGATTCTCCCGGAATCGTTCAATAGGGTTGGGTATTGAGTACAGAGTATCGATTGGAACCGGGACTAACTTTCCGATTCTCCCGGAATCGTTCAAAAGTTTAAATTTTGATTCCTAGTTTCGATACCCAGTCCGCCGACCCGGAAGAAGAAGCCGCTGAACACCAACGAAGAAGCGCCCACCGGCGTAAGTTTTAGCATAGCCGAGCCTATGTAGCCGAGCGAGTCAGTCAAGCATGGATAGAGGGTGTCGACGGTCGAAAGTGTGGCTTTATTTTACTAAAAAAAATGAAATATCGGCAAAATGTAACACGTGCGACAGGACCGTTTCGTGCACGTCGAACATGATGAAGCACCTCCGAATTCATGGAGTACAAATAAATGCGTGTCCCGTCTTGGACAGGAGACACTATCCGTCCAGAACGCTCACACATCCTGCCTGAGAAGGCGGATATGGTCATTTTCCTAAACAAGAACTGTCTCTGATTTTATACTGTACCTGCTGCTAATCTGGACGGGGTTTTGCAAGTTGTTTCTTATTGTTTATTTGCTTTTCTGCACCAGGTTATCCCATCAGTGGGAGCACGGTAACATGTTTAAAGGGGAACATTATCACCATTTCAAAAGGGTTAAAAACAATAAAAATCTGTTTCCAGTGGCTTGTTGTATTTTCCGAAGGATTTTTCAAAATTTTACAACCCCCGGAATATCCCGAAAAACTGCGTCAAAGTGGCTGATTTTCACCATCGCATTATCCACCCGTCCATTTCCCTGTGACGTCATACAGGGCTGCCGATACAAACAACATGGCGGTTACCACAGCAAGATATAGCGACATTAGCTCGGATTTAGACTCGGATTTCAGCGGTTTAAGCGATTCAACAGATTACCCATGTATTGAAACAGATGGTCGGAGTATGGAGGCAGATAGCAAAAAGGAAATTGAAGAAGAAATTGAAGCTATTGAGCGAATAGCTATTGACGCTATTCGGCCATAGCATGGGTGTACCTAATGAAGTGGCCCATAGCATGGCTGCCTTATTAGCATCGCCGGTAAAATGTGCAGACCAAACGATCAGGACTTTTGCATCTTGAGACACTGGAGCAACTTAAATCCGTCGATTGGTAAGTGTTTGTTTCGCATTAAATGTGGGTATCTAGTTTCAAATGTACGTACAGCTAGCGTAAATAGCATGTTAGCATCGATTAGCGTAGCATGTTAGCATCGATTAGCTGGCAGTCATGCCGTGACCAAATATGTCTGATTAGCACATAAGTCAACAACATCAACAAAACTCACCTTTGTGATTTCGCTGACTTAATCGTTGCAAATGCATCTGCAGGTTATCCATACATCTCTGTGCCATGTCTGTCTTAGCATCGCCGGCAGACACTCTGGCACATTCAATGGGGGTCTGGCGGCAAATTTCTTGCCAGTGGTGCAACTTGAATCCCTCCCTGTTAGTGTTGTTACACCCTCCGACAACACACCGACGAGGCATGTCTCCAAGGTTCCAAAAAATAGTCGAAAAAACGGAAAATAACAGAGCTGAGACCCGGTGTTTGTAATGTAAAAATGAAAATGGCGGGTGTGTTACCTCGGTGACGTCACGTTCTGACGTCATCGCTAAAAGCCCGATAAACAGAAAGGCGTTTAATTTGCCCAAATTCACCCATTTAGAGTTCGGAAATCGGTTAAAAAGATACATGGTCTTTTTTCTGCAACATCAAGGTATATATTGACGTTTGCATAGGTTTGGTGATAATGTTCCCCTTTAAGTTCCTGCAGCATCATACACTTGTGTATGTAAATTTGTTTTCATGAGGTTTTCAAAAATAAAGCTCTCTTGATGAAAGTGTACCCCTGTGAAAATGTATTCATAATTTATAATCTTTATATTCAAGTTCATAGATTTGATATTTATATTCTAGTTGAAAACAGCCCTGTGAGGAATTTATAGTAAAGTTTATAAAGTTTAATAGAATTAAAATTGATGGAGAATGTCAATAAACAATCGGTAAATATATTAAAAGTTCTTTAACCGCCACCGGTGCGGCAACAAAAATGCGATACAAACAAAAAGTTCTCCATTTACACACACATCACAGGAGAGAAATGGAAGCCGGTAAAATAAGAGCAAGAGCAGGATTAGGTCTCTGCTTTTTGCAGATGATTTGGTCCTGATGGATTCATCTGACCGGGATCTTCAGCTCTCACTGGATCGGTTTGCAGTCGAGTGTGAAGCGACCGGAATGAGAATCAGCACCTCCAAGTCCGAGTCCATGGTTCTCGCCCGGAAAAGGGTGGAATGCCATCTCCGGGTTGGGGAGGAGACCCTGCCCCAAGTGGAGGAGTTGAAGTACCTAGGGGTCTTATTCACGAGTGAGGGAAGAGTGGATCGTGAGATCGACAGGCGGATCGGTGCGGCGTCTTCAGTAATGCGGACGTTGTACCGATCCGTTGTGGTGAAGAAGGAGGTGAGGCTGAAGGCAAGGCTGTCAATTTACCGGTCGATCTACGTTCCCATCCTCACCTATGGTCATGAGCTTTGGGTCATGACCGAAAGGATAAGATCACGGGTACAAGCGGCCAAAATGAGTTTCCTCCGCCGGGTGGCGGGGTTCTCCCTTAGAGATAGGGTGAGAAGCTCTGTCATCCGGGAGGAACTCAAAGTAAAGCCGCTGCTCCTTCACATCGAGAGGAGCCAGATGAGGTGGTTCGGGCATCTGGTCAGGATGCCACCCGAACGCCTCCCTAGGGAGGTGTTTAGGGCACGTCCAACTGGTAGGAGGCCACGGGGAAGACCCAGGACACGTTGGGAAGACTATGTCTCCCGGCTGGCCTGGGAACGCCTCGGGATCCCCCGGGTAGAGCTGGACGAAGTGGCTGGGGAGAGGGAATTCTCGGTTTTCCTGCTTAGGCTGTTGCCCCCGCGACCCGACCTCGGATAAGCGGAAGAAGATGGATGGAGAATGCCAGACTATTTCATTCAGAAAGTCTATAGGTCAGCTAGCTCATTTAAAATATCCTAAACTTTTTTTTTTTTTTTTTTAAAGAAAAATCGGAATCGAGAATCGTCAGGAATCGGAATCAAAACAAAGAATCGGAATCGAAATCGGAATCGTTCAAATTCAAAGGATACCCAACCCTATCCGGAAGCACTGAAATTCATTGACGGCCGTTGATTTGTGCATGCTTAACGCTGCCCCCTATCTTGACTGGACAGAAGCCACATCAGCAGCACCACAAGGGGATCGCACAGGAATAGCTGGGTGCTGTCATTGGGTGCAGCAGGGGTGCCTGAGCGGCAGCAAGAATCTGTTAAGAAATTGAGTGCTGAGTTGCAGGAAAGACACATAGGATGTAGGGAAAAGAGGGAAAAGCAAGAAGAGAGAGATCCGCTCAGTCTGCAGTGGTTTGATAAGACTTATTGTTTCATTATCTTACTTGCTCTCCCTTTCTCCCTGGGCCAAGTCCTGCGCTGGCAAGCAGACACAGGCACACACATGCGCACGTACATACTTTACTAATATGCACACTGCGCAGAGAAAGGAGAAGAGAATGCAGATTAAGGACATTCTAATGAGAGGCAGGAAGACAACTGGCTGTTGAGTACTTATCTCATGTTTGCAATAAAATTGCAAGCGTTTTTTTCCCCACATTTTACTCGTCGCCTGTTGAGTTGGCTCGGAGTTGTAAGAGTGGTACCAACACACATACTAGATTAGATAGTACTTTATTTATTCATTCAGGAGTGTTCCTTCAGGTAAATTTAAATTTTCAGCACAATCCCATTCAAGATCAGACCAACATTACAGGGAGACAGAACAGGATCGCTGACGGGTCTGCCGGCTTCCAGCACCCCTTACAAAAAAGGTGAGATACAGGTAAACAATTCGGGGTAATGGGAGAAAAAAATAGAAGATTAAAATAAAATAAAATATAATAAAAAAAATCGGTCTAAGCCTGGGCCCTGGAGAGAGGGTCCAGACTGAGGCCAAGGGAAAAAAACAACAACAAAAACTTATAGCCATAGGGGCTGCCACATGTGTATAAGAGGGAAACATCAAACATCAAAGAAGAAAAGGGACATTAAAGCAGCGGATACAACCAGCCACTTCTACATACAGCTATGAATAAAAAGTAAAAGAAACATATATACTGTGGTGGCCTCTGCGGTGTTCCACGCCATCGTCCGCTGGGGTGGAGGGAGCATGGCCAGAGACAGGAGCAGACCCAACAAAGCAACCAAGAGAGCCGACTCCACTCTCGGCCACCAACCAACTCTCGGCCAGTGTCCAGTCCGCATGGATATATTTTTTATATTTTCTTGACAGAGAAATCATTAATCTCTTAAGGCCCAAGCTGTTTGTTTACATGTTTTGTTTTATTTATATTTCCTATTTGGGCTTATTGGACCCTTATTAGAATAAAAACTAATAATCATCTTTTTATATGATGTACTTATTCCATAAGTAACAAACGTGTACTTCATGTTTAGTGACATTCATAATAATACTTTTACACTTTTTTTTCCAAATTCTATTGTATGTTTTAGTCTTCTGATACCACCAGATAGCAGGATAAGTGTCCACATAAGGGCCATAAGACCCCAATTTATTAGTGGAAACAATTTTGGAAATAAGAGCTAAAAGGTCCTGTCCACGCATGTGGCCAATTAAGCCTTTAGAAGTTAGATATTGTTCGGGATTGATTCGAGCCATTTAATTTTTATTTGTGTGTTTCAATAAGTTTATTTTCTATTCTAATTAGTAAACGTTTTATAATTTTCTTTAAACAAATGCAAATTGGGTGATCACTTCGCTTCACTTCCGGTTTAAGTGACGTCACGCGTGTGAGTACACTTCCTGTTTAAGACATCTTTGTCTGTGTCGACTCGACTCGAGAATAGATCCTAGACCGCCCTGCCTTTATATTTAATGTGAATGCTAGGGGACAAGCGGTAGAAAATGGATGGATGGATGTATCTTAGTTGTTTGGACAGTAATATGCTTATCCAGATTTAAATTGGGGTATGACGTTTCCTAATGGGGAAAGACATTAATGATTCTTGTTTTCATATTAGCAAGCTAACTTTAGTCGGTCCATAATTTTATCAAAGTGCTGTTATCAATCACAGTTTTTGATCAATAATTGATTGCACTAATAGTAACTGTAGGGAGTTTTGGCATAGTTATTATTACCGTTTATTGTTACCTCCCTATATTATAGCAATAGGTTTGCAAAGTGGGACGATTGGAAATTGTTGACAAAAATTCACTTGTTTCATTTTTTGTATGAAGAGTAACATTTCAATATTAACAGAGGTTAACTTATTTCACCCTTGTAAGACAATATATGTTATGCAAAGGACTTCTGTATGCCAACAGCTTGCACTTGGAACAGAATATTAAACATTCAGTGATCACAAATAGATTCATTTATTCCTGGCGGCCCGCAACTAATAAACCTGGACAGCCACAAATTGATTTGGCGATGCATGTTTCCCTCGCTCATAAAAACATTGAAAGGGGACTGTGTGCTGGGTTCTTCTTTTTCGTCTTCTTGTTTTATGGCTGGGTCATTCAAGGTTAAAGGTGCATTACCGCTACCGACTGAATTGGCGTGTGGACCAGAGTTCCCTCCCGTCTGTTTCCCTCACATACACAAACAAACAAATATGTATATATATATATATATCCATCCATCCATCCATCCATTTTCTACCGCTAATTCCCTTTGGGGTCGCAGGGGGCGCTGGTGCCAATCTCAGCTACAATCGGGCGGAAGGCGGTGTACACCCTGGACAAGTCGCCACCTCATCGCAGGGCCAATACAGATAGACAGACAACCTTCACACTCACATTCACACACTAAGGCCAATTTAGTGTTGCCAATCAACCTATCCCCAGGTGCATGTCTTTGGAAGTGGGAGGAAGCCAGATTACCCAGAGGGAACCCACGCATTCACGGGGAAGACATGCAAATGCCACACAGAAAGATCCCAAGCCTGTGTTTGAACCCCGGACTAACTCAGGACCTTCGTATTGTGAGCCAGACGAACTAAGCCCTCTTTCACCGTGAAGCTAATATATTATATATATATATATATATATATATATATATATATATATATATATATATATATATAATTATTCATTGGAGGTAAACCACCAATGAAAAAGGAGGTTTACCTCCAAATTCTTCAGGACAACCTAAAATCATCAGCCCGGAGGTTGGGTCTTGGGCATAGTTGGGTGTTCCAACAGGACAATGACCCCACAAACACGTCAAAGGTGGTAAAGGAATGGCTAAAACAGGCCTGAATTAAGGTTTTAGAATGGCTTTCCCAAAGTCCTGACTTAAACATGTGGACACTGCTGAAGAAACAAGTCCATGTCAGGAAACCAACAAATTTAGCTGAACCGCACCAATTTTGTCAAGAGGAATGGTCAAAAATTCAACCAAAAGCTTGCCAGAAGCTAGTGGATGGCTACCAAAAGCGCCAAGGAGCATGTAACCAAATATTAGTATTGCTGTATGTGTACTTTTGACCCAGCAGATTTGGTCATATTTTCAGTAGACCCATAATAAATTCATAAAAATAAAAAAAATCATGAATGTTTTGTGTGACCAACAAGTATGTGCTCCAATCACTATCAAAAAAAAATAGCGTTGTAGAAAAGTATTGGAAACCCAAGACAGCCACGACATTATGTTCTTTACAAGTGTATGTAAACTTTTGATCGCAAATGTATACTTTTATTGGGGAGTTGGTCAGCCTTTTTCACTGGCAGCTTTGCACAGGCTGATTCATCTTGCTTGTGACATAAAAAAGCATCAGAAGAAAGTGAATATGTATCTCTAAACATACTTGTTTTGCTTAAAATGTTTTCTACCTTTGTGCTATAGCTGGGCGATATGGCCTTTTATTAATACCTCGATATTTTTTTAGGTCATATCGCGATACACGATATATATCTCGATATTATGCCTTAGCCTTGAATGAACACTTGATACATATAATCACAGCAGTATGAGGATTCTATGTGTCTACATTAAAATATTCTTGTTCATACTGCATTAATATATGCTTATTTTAAACTTTCATGCAGAGATGGAAATCACAACTAAGTCAAGTAAGCAAAACTATGTTTATAAAACAGTTATTAAGCAGTGGCACACACATTCATGTCATTACCAAAAAAAGTGCAAGATTGTCAGAAACATTTTAAAACAAGCTATTAGTGCACTTTTGTGCATTATGTCACTAAGATGACATGTCAAATCAACAGTGTACTTTTTGTACAGAACGCCACTTCAATAGTTAAAAAAAAAATAAAGTGCACTTTTGTGCATGATGTCACACAATATATTTAATAACTGTCAAATAAAAATGAGCTGCATAATAGGAAATCAAATAGTGTATGTCCTTCACTATGTGGTAGGTTCCTGCGGATGTTATCTCCTTCTGTTGGCTTTTTTTTTTTCATACGGTGTTGATCTGGAAATGGTTGCTTGGGCATTTTGTTGTTGTGGCACCGAACGGAGATGTTGACATGCAGAGTTTCAAGCACTCCTCGTTCTCTAGCGGTTGACTTTTCAAATGATGTTACATTAGCAGTGCTGCTACTTTTTTGAGCAACGCTTTTGCCGCACAAATGTTGAACATATTCTCGCTTGAAGCAAAACTACCGCCGGACGATGGATCCCGTGCGGTTTTTCTTGGTAAATAAATTTTTCTTTCATTTGTTAACAGATTTTTACCTTCTCTCTCTAGTATTACCACCCGCAACTCACCGTTAGCATCACAACTAACGTTACCATGTCGCTACCTCTCTGCTCTGCGGGAGTGTGTGATGTACGTGTGTCAGAAGGTACACTTGGTTTACGTCTCTGTAAGAAGGAGATACAAGAAAGAGTGGGAAACGCATGCACTGTAATGCCCACAGCTAAAAGCAACTGCGTGAGAACCTATACTCGAATATCACGATATAGTAATTTTCTATATTGCACGGAGACAAACCCGCGATATATATCGGGTATATCGATATATCGCCCAGTCCTACTTTGTGCCTCCACCAGCATCCATAAAAATCATATGCACAAGCATCAGGGTCAAATATGCAAGATGGTGTCATTAAACTCCCCCGAACTCAACACCACAATTAGATTGCAGTTCTATGGGAAACAGCCAGTGGTTTTCCTTAATATTTTTTTTTTGTGACATGAATGTTTAATCGTGTGTTCAAAATCATCCATTTATTTATGAAACGGATAAAAGGCACAAGGTTAAATCAGTTATGTTTCATTGCAGTGCTCTATAGGCCAGGGGTCGGCAACCTTTACCACTCAAAGAGCCATTTTGAGCCGTTTCACAAAGTAAAGAAAACAATGGGAGCCACATAACTCTTTTGAAATTTATAATGAAATAATACTGCATACAGAGTTGTTGTTTTTTTGCTTTGTGTTATGTATAAACCAGGGGTCTCAGACACGTGGCCTGCATCTTAATATGAAAATGTAAAATTAGTGTGGCCCCCGAGTTTTATATGAATTCCGCTTGACAGCGTCACACCTGCCAACAGTCCCAATTTTCCCTGGAGACTCCCGAATATAAGAGTAATAATTCTCTCGAATGTACGCTGGTGTTCATCCAATGAACAATAATAAGGGCGTACAATGATGTCACTACCGCCTTCTACAGCTTGTACAAATAGCTTGCCAGCCCAAAGAATTGTTTGACGAGGCTATTGCAGACACACGTAAGAGACTGCAAGGCATCCTTATTCAACAGCAATACAGGTTACACTGAGGGTGTAGCTGGGTGTATAATGGAGCCCGGAAGAGTCAGGATACATGGGAATCTGGGTATTTGTTCTGTCGTGTTTATGTTGTGGTATAGTGCGGATGTCTCTCCTGAAATGTGTTTGTCATTCTTGTTTGGTGTGGGTTCACAGTGTGGCACATATTAGTAAGAGTGTTAAAGTTGTTTATATCACAACCCTCAGTGTGACCTGTATGGCTGTTGAACAAGTATGCCTTGCAGTTGCGTATGCATTCAGATAGAGGTCCCATCCACGCAGATAGCATGGTGAAAATCCTGGCGAGATGACATGTAGAAAGGGTGTTGTCATCGCGGCACGCCATCAAAGTCTGGGTGAAAATCGAAAAATGTTTGCCCGGGAGATTTCTGATAGAGACATTAAAATAATAAACAAAGCAGGATATTTTGTCCATACCCATCCATTATTTGTTAAATCGAAACTTATGAAATTTCAAGATATTGTGCATTATAAAATAACACAGATAATGTTCAAAGCAAGAATAAATACTCTTCCAGAAAGAATTCAAAAATACTTCTCTCTACAGACCAGCAAATACAATCTAAGAGATGAATCTAAGTTTATTTTACCAAAAGCAAGATTAGTTGTTAAACGTAGATGTTTATCTGTTCTCTGTGTTAATTTGTGGGATTCTGTTGGTAAAGAAATAAAAATGAGTGACTCAGTATTTAATTTCAAAAAGAACATGTCCCAATGTATTTTAAAAAGTTATGTGAACTAGAAATGTATGTTTGTTTGGTTAAATGTTGTATTTAGAAGGTAAGTATTTTTATCTATTTACAAAAATGTGCATGTGTGTAAGTACTTATTTTTGTATTATTTGTTAAAGGGCAACTTAAATCTAAATACTGAATGACTATATTTCTTTTTGTATTACAAAATTATTAGAAAAGGTAACTTAATTGAATGTAAACATTTTTATGTTGGGCATATAAGCTTTTTTGCTTCTGCCTGTTTCAGTCATGTTTTTCATTTTTGAATCGTGATCTATGTTTGAATATGTTTTTGTTAGACTGAAAATAAACAGAAAATTGGAAATCTACCGGACTTCTCCGGGCGGTCGACAAGTATGCGGCTGAGCCACATCAGAGTGGTCAAAGAGCCGCATGCGGCTCCGGGGCCGCGGGTTGCCGACCCCTGCTATAGGCAAAACATTTTAACCAACCTCCAACTACATCTACTAAGACGGGAGCAATACTAATTGTTTTTAAATGACAGTCAAGATGGCCAAGTCAGCTGATTTTAACGGTCCGGTTTGTTTATAGCGGAACTGGGCTAAAACATACTAAAACATACCCTAACCCTAACCCTAACACGTTGCCACTTTAGAGAATGTAAAAAAAAAAAAAAGCAGACTGTATTTAGAATGCGAAAATCTGAGGAGTAATACAACAGACAAACTGCATTCAGTATTTAAAAGCAAAAAAGTATACATGCATACCTTCTTTGACAAAACAATAACAGACATGGCCTGTGCCTCCTGTGTTCGGGCCCATCACAAAGACATGGCAACAGATGTGGATGCATTCATGCATATACGACCACAAATACACACTGACAGGTACGTACTGCAGGGCAGCCTTCGTCCCCAGACAGTAGACATTTGAGAGTAAATGCACCGTGGGGCTGTCAAAGAAACAGAAATGAAGGAAACCGATTCGCCGAAATGAGACACAACTTCCACTCAGGCTCCTTTTAAAACTGTATTGTGGAGTTTGTGCTTGTGCACATGATTAGATTTACTGTCAGGACACTGCTAGTGATATTATATTTTCAGTCATGCCCTCCCATGGGAGAAAGGAACATGCCTAGACAGAAGAAACTAGTGGGGTGGAAGACAGTTTTATTGCCCCATGTAATTTGAGCCTTGATTTGCGACCTTACTGTACGCATGGAAGACATGGGATTTAGCTTAGTCTCTACCACTGTAGTAGTTTTCACCTGCGTCCAAGCTTGAATGCTACTACTTTCTGGATGATGTACTTACCCACCATTATTGAGGTAAGTCAGCTTAACAAGTGTAACGCTAGGTATTCTTCTCTTTATGTTCTTTTTTTCTTTCTTTTTTTGATCAAATATATAACATTTTATTATTTGATGTGTGCAGGTGTACTTTGTGTGACGGCCCTGCGATGAGGTGGCGACTTGTCCAGGGTGTACCCCGATTTCCGCCCAATTGTAGCTGAGATAGGCACCAGCGCCCCACGTGACCCCAAAGGTAATAAGCAGCAGAAAATGGATGGATGGATACTTTGTGTGACGGAACTAAAACATGACATTTCCTGCGTTACATGCCTTACATACATTGTCTATGGCAGTGGTTCACAAATGGGGGTACGCGTACCCCTGGGGGTACTTGAAGGTATGCCAAGGGATAAGGGATTTCTCTGAGTTATCCCAGTAAATGTGTCTAAAAACATCGGAATCCGTCCCAATCGCGTTTTTGTTTTTTTTGTAACTTTTATTTTTTTCTAGTCCGTCGCTATCAATATCCTCAAACACAAATCTTTCATTCTCGCTCAAATTAATGGGGAAATTGTCGTTCTCTCGGTCCAAATAGCACTTTTTGTTGGAGGCTCCCATTATAAACAATGTGAATATGTGAGGAGCCATCAAACATGTGACGTCATCGTCTGCTACTTCCGGTAGAGGCAGGGCTTTTCTCTTAGCACCGAAAGTTGCAAACTTTATCGTGGATGTTCTCTACTAAATCCTTTCAGCAAAAATATTGCAATATCGCGAAATGATCAAGTATGACACATAGAATGGACCTGCTACCCCCGTTCAAATAAGAAAATCTCATTTCAGTAGGCCTTTAAAGAATCTGGAGGTTCTGCAAAGGAGGCTGCGGAACTCTCTTTCTAGAGTCCGGCAGTGAAAACAGTCCGTGGTGGGGGTGAGAGGAGTCTTTGCACTGCAAAAAGTCAGTGTTCAAAAACTAGAAAAAAACACACAAAAATTAGGGGTATTTTACTTGAACTAAGCAAAAATATCTGCCAATAAAACAAGACATTTTGGCTTATCAAGACTTTCCAAAACAAGTTAAAATTAGCTAACCTAAATGAACCCCAAAATACCTTAAAATAAGTATATTCTCACTAATAACAAGTGCACTATTCTTGGTAGAAAACAAAGAGACCTTTTTGCTCAATATGTTAAAAAATATTGTTAAATTAAGTAAATGCTAGTGCCATTATCTTAACATAATGATACGCGGTCGGCATCATGATTTTTTTTTTTTGCCATGCTTGAAGTAAGAAATTATTACTTTAAAAAAGTAGTTTTATACTTGTGAGTGTTAATGACAACTTTGCATCAGTTGATTGATTGATTCATTGATTGACACTTTTATTAGTAGATTGCACAGTTCAGTACATAT
Organism: Nerophis ophidion; assembly: GCF_033978795.1. Lineage (NCBI taxonomy): Eukaryota > Metazoa > Chordata > Actinopteri > Syngnathiformes > Syngnathidae > Nerophis > Nerophis ophidion. Next base: position 63,040,165 of record NC_084616.1, read on the forward strand.
TCCATACAATTGACCACTAAATGGTAACACCCGAATAAGTTTTTCAACTTGTTTAAGTCGGGGTCCACGTTAATCAATTCATGGTAAATATTCTAGTTTCACGCATTTTTTACTTAATATAGGTCATAAAATCTCAGCAACAAGCTGTAATATCTTACTGAGATCATTTAGGACCAAAACCCTTGAAATAAGTAAAACATTCTAACACAAAATCTGCTTAGTGATAATAATTATCTTATCAGATAGAAAATAAGCAAATATCACCCATATTTGAGAAATTTAATCTAACTAAGATTTCAGTTTTTGCAGTGTGAAGAAGTGGTCAAAGTAAATATAATGCAGTCTAATATAAGATAAAGCGGGCTAGAATGGAACGAGGATATGTGTGACGTCTAGACTTTCAGACTGGATTGGGCTGGTGTGTAAAATATGTAAGCACTTAGAGACAGGCAACTTTAAGTAACACAAAAAGGCCACAGCTGAGAGATACAGTAATAGCTCTGACATTTTTCACAGCCTCTTTCATCCTGCTTCTCTACAAGTAGAAACAGGTTCTACCCCAACCTACGTCACTTTTTCAAACCAAAATTAAAAGTAATCATGAATATTCCAAAATGTGTTTAAAAGGGCACTTTTTTTTTTTCTTTCAACACACTATTTTAGTCCTCTCTCCTGAGTGGCCCGCCTCCCTCATGGAGTCAAACAGCGGGAGGTGCTTGGCAGGAACCACACGGCTGTGCTCATCCCTGCATACTTCATTAGCGCTTCCTGTTTGCTCTGACTACACACTCCCTCAGGGATGGCCAACAAAAAAAAAAAAAGGGAAAAAAAGGTTTGTGTGGGAGAAAAGAACACAGTAATGTTGTTCTATCTATCTACAGTATCTATCTAGAGCAGTGGTTCTCAAATGGGGGTACGTTTACCCCTGGGGGTACTTGAAGGTATACTTGAGATGTTTTAAAAATATTATAAAAATAGCAACAAATCAAAAATCCTTTATAAATATTAAGGCTGTAAATCTTTGGGTGTCCCACGATTCGATTCAATATCGATTCTTGGGGTCACGATTCGATAATATATCGATTTTTTCGATTCGATTCTCGATTCAAAAACGATATTTTTCCGATTCAAAACGATTCTGCATTCATTCAATACATAGGATTTCAGCAGGATCTACTCCAGTCTGCTGACATGCTAGCAGAGTAGTAGATTTTTTTTTTTAACTTTTATAATTGTAAAGGACAATGTTTTATCAACTGATTGCAATAATGTAAATTTGTTTTAACAATTAAACGAACCAAAAATATGACTTATTTTATCTTTGTAAAAATATTGGACACAGTGTGTTGTCAAGCGTATGAGATGTGATGCAAGTGTAAGCCACTGTGACAATATTGTTTTTCTTTTTCTTTTTATAAATGTCTAATGATAATGTCAATGATGGATTTTTAATCACTGCTATGCTGAAATTATAACTAATATTGATACTGTTGTTGATAATATTCATTTTTGGTTCACTACTTTTGGCTTTTTCTGTGTCGTGTTTGTGTCTTTATTGCAGTTCTGAGTGTTGCTGGGTCAGGTTTGGTTTTGGTATTGGATTGCATTGTTATGGTATTGCTGTGTATTGTTTTGTTGGATTGATTAAAAAAAATAGATTTTTTAAAAATGAGAATCGATTCTGAATCGCACAACGTACTTAATTCGATTCGTATTCGAATCGATTTTTTCCAACACCCCTAATAAATATATTATTGAATAATACTTCAACAAAATATGAATGTAAGTTCATAAACTGTGAAAATAAATGCAACAATGCAATATTCAGTGTTGACAGCTGGATTTTTTGTGGAAATGTTCCATAAATATCAATGTTAAAGATTAATTTTTTTGTGAAGATATGTTTAGAATTAAGTTCATGAAACCAGATGGATCTCTATTACAATCCCCAAAGAGGGCACTTTAAGTTGATGATTACTTCTATGTGTAGAAATCTTTATTTATAATTGAATCACTTGTTTATTTTTCAACAAGTCTTTAGTTATTTCTATATCTTTTTTTCCAAATAGTTCAAGAAAGACCACTAAAAATTAGCAATATTTTGCACTGTTATGCAATTTAATAAATCAGAAACTGATGACATACTGCTGTATTTTACTTCCTTATCTATTTTTTTTTAACCAAAAATGCTTTGCTCTGATTAAGGGGGTACTTGAATTAAAAAAATGTTCACAGGGGGTACATCACTGAAAAAAGGTTGAGAAACACTGATCTAGAGTATCTATCTATCTATCCATCACAGCATTAAATGAAAATATCCATCCATTTTCTACCGCTTATTCCCTTGTATTATGATATCCCATTTTGAATTTGACTTCCTGGATAAACAAGCACTTTTGGTTGAATCTATAAAGGAAGCCTCTCAATGAGGGTATCATATGTCTGTCCATGTGTGGAAAAGGCCTTTACCGCAGAAAATTGGGAAGACTCCTACAGAACCTGCAATGGCACACTTATTGGATCTGATGTAACAGTGATCGTGACCCTGGTGAGCTTAAAAAGGCTGAAAATTGAATTCATTTGAACACTGCTTTCCTCTTCTCTCGTTTTCCCCAGTGATATCTGCGGTAAATAGGAAATATGTTGCTGTATGAGTGGTCTTGGCATAGATTTCAAATCTCCCCTATTCTTCAAAAGCCAAAGATAACAATAAATACCACAATTTGCGACAGAACATGTCCCACTGTTCCGGACAGAAGACCCAGGATGTAATTGGCTTCACAGTCAGGCTTTGTTGGAGCATTTTATTTTCGAGTTTGATGTTCCGAACATTTTCTTCAGATACTCTGGCTTCCTCCCAGCTATGGATGGGTATCGAACTCTGTACTGAATTTGCAACGATGAGTTTGATAGGTGAGTGATCAGACATGGTTGTATCAATTGTCTTATCCAATGGCAAACTGTTATCAAGCTGTTACCATTTCATGAATTTATGACACGCTTGCGCAGCCACTCTCTACTTTGTCCTCCATCTTAGAAACACGGCAGTGTGTGTGTTGTTACATCAAGCGAGAGTCAAAGATGCAGATATGCATAATTGAAGAACACCTGATCCAACAGATGTGCTTAGTGGTTAGCCAGAGAGGTTGTAAAATCAGTCTTTTACAAGATGACCAATTGGATGGTACTGACGCTACCGAGGGGACACGTTTTGTGACAAAATATTTTGTCAAAGGTTCTGCTAAAAAACACAAGTGAAGTGAATTATATTTTATACAGTGGGGCAAAAAAGTATTCAGTCAGCCACCGATTGTGCAAGATCTCCCACTTAAAATGATGACAGAGGTCTGTAATTTTCATCATAGGTACACTTCAACTGTGAGAGACAGACTGTGGAAAAAAAATCCAGGAATTCACACTGTAGGAATTTTAAAGAATTTATTTGTAAATTATGGTGGAAAATAAGTATTTGGTCAACCATTCAAAGCTCTCACTGATGGAAGGAGATTTTGGCTCAAAATCTCACGATACATGGCCCCATTCATTCTTTCCTTAACACGGATCAATCGTCCTGTCCCCTTAGCAGAAAAAACAGCCCCAAAGCATGATGTTTCCACCCTCATGCTTCACAGTAGGTATGGTGCTCTTGGGATGCAACTCAGTATTCTTCTTCCTCCAAACACGACGAGTTGAGTTTATACCAAAAAGTTATATTTTGGATTCATTTGACAACATGACAATTTCCCAATCCTCTGCTGTATCATCCATGTATCCATTTTGGTATAAACTCAACTCATCGTGTTTGGAGGAAGAAGAATACTGAGTTGCATCCCAAGAGCACCATACCTACTGTGAAACATGGGGGTGGAAACATCATGCTTTGGGGCTGTTTTTCTGCTAAGGGGACAGGACGATTGATCCGTGTTAAGGAAAGAATGAATGGGGCCATGTATCGTGAGATTTTGAGCAAAAACCTCCTTCCATCAGTGAGAGCTTTGAATGAGTGTCCAAATACTTATTTGCTCCTCAGCTTCTCTCTGAGACACTGTGTGTTCACCGCAGCCAGCCGACCTCGGGGTATGTCTTTACAATCTCATTAAAACACTATTAAAACAATAAGCAGATAAGGGATCTTCCAGAATTATCCTAGTAAATGTGTCTAATTACATCTGAAACGCTTACATTGCTGCCGCCCGGAGCCGTCGCTTTTTATTTTATTTTTATTTTTCTTCTAGTCCTTCGCTATCAATATCATCATCCATAAATCTTTCATCCTCGCTCAAATTAATGGGGAAATTGTCGTTTTCTCGGTCTGTCCATTAAAAACAATGTGAGGACGTGAGGAGCCCTCACCCTTGTGACGTCACCGTCTGCGACTTCCGGTAAAGGCAAGGCATTTTTATCAGCATCAAAAGTTGCAAACTTTATCGTCTATGTTCTCTACTAAATCCTTTCAGCAAAAATATGGCAATATCGCGAAATGATCAAGTATGACACATAGAATGGACCTGCTATCCCCGTTTAAAAGGTAAAATCTAATTTCAGTAGGCCTTTAAAAGTAGCATATATGAATGCAGTATGAAGAAGAATGTTTTAATGTATACACATATAATCATCATACTGCTGTGATTATATGCATCGAGTGTTCATTCAAGGCTAAGGCAAAATATCGTAATGTATATCATATATCCCGATATGGCCTAAACATATCGCGATATTAAAAAAAGGATATATCGCCCAGGCCTACTTTGACGGTGTAAAAACAAAAACTTGTTGAGTGTAGGTTTTTTCTGGCACTTTCGCAACGGCCGATCTAAAAATAAACTACATAAACCACGAATCTCCACGCATCGCAGAACCGGCAAGGTGTGGGCGTGGAACGTCGTAAAGGGGAGAAAAGGAGGAAGCATGCGGAGGTCTGTCTCAAGCGCTTCTGGTGACACAGGGCGTGTCACATGGAGGGAAAGCGCCCTGTAGCAGTGCGGACAATGCACTTTGCGGAAAATAAAGACAGCTACTTGATAAACCCCTCCATTTTTTACAGCTTGTTCCTTTCGGTGTCATGGTAAGTGTGGAGCCTATCACAGATGCACTCGGGGGAACCATCACCCGGACAAAAATATTTGAAGCCATTATTATTAAAAGTTAAATTGTCACGGCCAGGGCGCATTCCAATGCGTCTTGATCTGTGCCTCATGACGAGCGCACTGCGGGCCACGCCCACATGCGCTCTCACAGCTGACAGCGAGCTCAGACACGCCCCTGCTCGCGCTGAGAGCAGCACGCCCACACAGCTACAAGCCTGCAGACGATTGCCTTTCTACACACCTGGAATTGATGAGGGCGAGCTGCTTAAAAGATCAGTGAACCCAGGGATCCTGGCGGGAACTTAGTTCTCCAAACGGATACCTGTTTCCCTTCCGTTGCCCTGGATTTGGACTGCCTCCCTCGTTTTTCGACTCTTCGCTCGCCCCCGGACTCTGACGTCTCTGCCCCATGAACCCCTCGCGGAATTTGGACTCCTTTTGCCTTGCCCTCTTTGGTTTTGTCTGTTTCCTCATTCAACATTTACGGTAACACACACTTCAGTTAATCTACACACAAAGTAACACACATTCGCACTTGGGTTTGACACACTCCATTTCCTTGGGTTATCTTATTAGTTTAGTGCTGTTTATTATTCTTATTATATATACAGTATTTACTATATAAAATTAATTATTGAACATACTGCCCCCTGGTGTCAGTCTGCCGTCACCCCCTTAGTTAAACCATAACAAAAATTGTCAGTTGACTTTTCAGAGAAACATCATTTTCCAGACTGATATAACAAAAATGTCCACTGCCTCCCAGAAAGTAAAAGTTGAACATTATTTAATTACACTTGGTACACTGGATGTTTTACATGGTCATTTTAAAGACAATCAAGTGTAAGTTTAGATATATATATATTTGCTTGAAACAATGGATGTTACAGCACTCACTATTCTTCGCACTTAAAAAACTTGTTTGCAGTAATAAATAGGATTAACATTTGAACATTATGTTTTGGGAGGTGGGGGGTGGGTGGTGTGTCGTGGGGCGTGGTTAAGAGGGGAGTGGTATATTTACAGCTGTTGTGTGCAGTTGTGCACTGCACTTTCTAAAGTAGACGTTATCGTCACAAATGCATGATTGATTTATTGAAACTTTTATTAGTAGATTGCACAGTTCAGTACATATTCCGTACAATTGACCACTAAAGGGTAACACCCGGATAAGTTTTTCAACTTTTTTAAGTCGGGGTCCACGTTAATCAATTCATGGTACAAATATATACTATCAGCATAATACAGTTATCACACAAGTTAATCATCATAGTATATGCATTGAATTATTTACAATCCGGGGGGGGGGGGGGGGGGGATGAGGAGCTTTGGTTGATATCAGTACTTCAGTCATCAACAATTGTATCAACAGAGAAATGGACATTGAAACAATGTAGGTGTGACTTAGTGCGGTATGTACAGCCAGCAGAGAACATAGTGAGTTTAGATAGCATAAGAACAAGTATATACATTAGAAATACATTTGAATATTTACATTAGGTTTGTTGCGATCCGCTGCTCGTATCTACACATATTAGTTATTTTTCCTTTCTGGTATCACTCTCCGTCAAGTGACTGTTTATTTCCCGTTTAGCCTGTCACCATGGTAACTCATCAGTCCACCTGCCAATCCCGGTCCACACACACCTGTTTTGTCTAATCACTCTCCTATTTAAGACAGCCTCTTTGTTCATTTTCTTCCTGGGTTCATAAATTGCTCTCATGCAACAAGTGACGACTGCTATTTTTTCTACTTTTATTCTCGCTCTCGCTAGCTCTCACGCTATGCCACTCGATTATTCCAGTTTTCATACTGATGATTTGTTTTCTCGCTTGTGCTTTCATGCCAAGTTTAGTTTTCTGTTTGTATTTCCTAGTTTTCATACTAGCGTTTTTGGTTTGCCTTTTTATTAGCTCCAGCATTTCTGTTCAGAGCTCTCTTTTTGTTAAATAAATATTTTAAGATCCTACCTTTTGTTGTGTTCACGTCAACGCATCCTCGAGGGAATCGAACCCGGCATCACAATGCCCACCAGTCCTCACAAGGTTACTTACAATCCGGGGAGATTGGATGTGAATGGAGGGGGATTAAAGGGTTGAAGTTGCCTGGAGGTGTTGTGGTGCATCATGTACAGGAGATGGCAGTATTGTCCTGTTTAAGAGTGTTACATGCTGTTTACGGCAGACAAACTGCCTTATGGTAGAGTGTTAGACGTAAAAGTGACTGTTGCTGTTGTGTGTTGTTACTGCGCTGGGAGGACGTTAATGAAACTGCCTAACAATAAACCAACATAAGAAACCAAGAACTCGCCCTCGATCATTCTACAGTTATAACGTCATTGGGCAGACACGCTCTCAGACACGTCACTCAGGTCCTCATGGAGCCTGAATTTCGGGAGATTTTCGGGAGATAATTTGTCCCGGGAGGTTTTCGGGAGAGGTGATGAATTTCAGGAGCCTCCCGGAGGGTTGGCAATTATGTCTGTGTTGGCCCTGTGATGAGGTGGCGACTTGTCCAGGTCAGGGTGTACACCGCCTTCCGCCCGAATGCATTTGAGATAGGCTTCAGCACCCCCCGTGACCCCAAAAGGGACACGGGGTGGAAAATGGATGGATGGATAAACAGATACCATAATGAAAGTGTGCTTTAATTCAATAGAGAGATATTTAGTCTGGTGACCACTGTCCCTGTATACAAAGCCACACGTTATAATAAAGATCAATCTTTATATTACATCTGTATGCCACCAATAAACAAAAATGAGATGACACAGCACGAAAATCAAGGATGAGAGCAATAATGCGAGGAGACTTGCTAGTGCTGAGAGTGCGGTACGAACAAATTGACTGTGAAAGTCAGCGCCCCACTTCACAGCAGATGGGTTTTCATGATGTAGCTCTATTTATTTACTTTTTGCCACTTAACAAGAGGTGACTCTTAACAAGACAACCATGGCACCTTATTTAAATGTATTCATATACTGCTGCCCAATCAAGTCTGGCACCGTGTATGGTTACTAATGACAATGAGAAGCATAGTAACATAAGTTTGGGTATTGCAATTGGCTCGATACCCACAAAAACACTTCACCTTGTGCCTATTTTTATAAGAATGCAGGAGGTTCATGAACAGCGCTTGGTGATGAGGGAGACAACTCATATTTGGAGTCAATATCGTTGATCTTCGGTGTGCTCTGAGGACACCGAAGTGCACTTGTTGGTGCAAAATGCTTTTATTTGTAAGTTCAGAATTTATTATTTTCCTGAGAACAATTGGTGACACGTTAAGCAACTGAAGACAATAGATCTACTGTTCAATGTAATCTGCTCTGGAAAATATCATCTGCCCTGTATTAGGCGTATTTATGCATGTCTCACATAATCCTACCTTGCAGACGTTCATTTAAGCTATAGCATATGTAAATCCCAACTTAATCAGTGATCATAATCAGTACATCTTTGAAAAAAAAAAAAAATTCAGGCTAACTAGTTGCCATCTGTTGAACCTGACAATCTTTACTACATTATATTTATATATGGCGGTATGAAGGTTGTGGAGAGGCGGCGAGGCAGGGGCACACTGGAGTTCGCTCCAAGATGGGGGCGAGGAGGCGTGGCCGGCGGGCCAGCAGCGAGGCGGGGCACGCCGGGATCGACGCCATAAACAAGATCAGGTGTGTGGATCGACCTGGGCACGATCGTCTAATCCAGTGTTTCTCAACCTTTTTTCAGAGATATACCCCCTGTGAACATTTTTTTAATTCAAGTAACCCCTAATCAGAACAAAACATTTTGGGTTGAAAAAATTAGATAAAGTAGAATACAGCACTATGTCACCAGTTTCTGATTTATTAAATTGTATACAAGTGCAACATTTTGCTCATTTGTAGTGGTCTTTCTTGAACTAGTTGGAAAAAAAGATAAAAGAAAAACTAAAAACGTGTTGAAAAATAAACAAGTGATTTAATTGTAAATAAAGATTTCTACACATAGAAGTAATCAACAACTTAAAGTGCCCAATTTGGGGATTGTCCTAGAATTCCCTCTGGATTCATGAACCTAATTCTAAACATTTCTTCACAAAAAAAGAAATCATTAACATCAATATATGACGTGGATGTTTTTAAAAAAGGCTTAATAACCCATCTTTTTAAAAAAGCCTTTTTATAGACATACATGCTGGTTCTAGCTATTGGGCTGTTTCTAGTTTTATATTTTATTTATTTTTTATCTTTTTATTGTTATTATTATTATTATTACTATTTTTTCACACTGTGGCACTTTGAGGTTTTTTGCTCAACGTAAAGTGTTTTTTTACAAATAAATCTATTATTATTATTATTATTATTATATTTATGGAACATTTCCACAAAAAAATCTAGCTGTCAACACTGAATATTGCATTGTTGCATTTCTTGTCAGTTTATGAACTCACATTCATATTTTGTTGAAGTATTATTCAATAAATATATTTATAAACGGTTTTTGAATTGTTGCTATTTTTAGAATATTTTTTAAAAATCTCACGTACCCCTTGGCATACCTTCAAGTACCCCCAGGGGAACGCGTACCCCCATTTGAGAACCACAGGTCTAATCTACTCGCAAGGGGAAAAAGGGAAGCAGTAGAGGACGACTGGGCAGAAGGAGGAGAGAACGCGTCAAGTGCGGAGCGAGAAAAACAGCAACCCATACAGCGAGAACTATGGACATTAAGCAAGTGGCAAACTGAAACGACGTGCTGCTGAAAAGCAGACGGCGGAGCGAGCGGCAGAGGGAGGTACACCGGATGAGCGACCCGACCGCAGACAAGGTTTTATCGAAAAATAAAGAAAGTCAAACCTGCTCGCAGTAATGTTCCCTACTTGGTGGTCCATGGAACCCACAAGACGGCACAAGTCGTTCACAAAGCTAAATTCCGTACTCGAAGTAGAAATTTGGTTCGTGGACCATCGGCACATTACCACTTTGGCACTTGGAGGCAAAAAGTTGAGGGACCTCTGCTTTAGACTTTAGACTTTCCGTGTTTTCTGTGAATGAGATTTGAAAAGCAACAATTATCCTCAAGTGATTGTCATCAAAGCTGCAGATGAGCCACCACTCTGTAGGGCAGGGGTCACCAACCTATTTGAAGCCAAGAGCTACTTCTTGGGTACTGATGAATGGAAAGGGCTACCAGTTTGATACACACTTAAATAAATTGTCAGAAATAACCAATTTGCTCAATTTACCTTTAATAAATAAATCTACATATATAAAAAATGGGTAATTCGGTCCGTCATTCCGTCGTACATTTTTTTTTTCCTTTTACGGAAGGTTTTTTGCAGAGAATAAATTATTAAAAAACACTTAAATTGAACGATTTAAAAGATGAGAAAACACGAAAAAAATGAACATACAATTTTGAAACATGGTTTAAATTCAATTTCAACTCTTAAAAATTCAAAATTCAACCGAAAAAAATGAAGAGAAAAACTACCTATTTTGAATCTTTTTGAAAAATTTAAATAAATAATTTATGGAACATCATTAGGGATTTTTTCTGATTAAGATTAATTTTAGAATTTTGATGACATGTTTTAAATAGGTTAAAATCCAATCTGCACTTTGTTAGAATATATAACAAATTGGAACAAGCTATAGAAAGACAAATCATTATTTCTTCTAGATTTTTCAGAACAAAAATTTTAAAAGGATTTAAAAAGACTTTGAAATAAGATTTAAATTTGATTCTACAGAATTTCTAGATTTGCCAGAATAATTTTTATGAATTATAATCATAAATTTGAAGAAATATTTCACAAATATTCTTCGTCGAAAAAACGGAAGCTAAAATGAAGAATTAAATTAAAATATATTTATTATTCTTTACAATGGAAAAAAAATGCTTGAAAATTGATTTAAATTGTTAGGAAAGAAGAGGAAGGAATTTAAAAGGTAAGAATGTATATGTGTTTAAAAATCCTAAAATCATTTTTAAGGTTGTATTTTTTCTCTAAAATTGTCTTTCTGAAAGTTATAAGAAGCAAAGTAAAAAAAATTAATGAATTTATTTAAACAAGTGAAGACCAAGTCTTTAAAATATTTTCTTGGATTTTCAAAATTTGAGTTTTGTCTCTCTTAGAATTAAAAATGTTGAGCAGAGCGAGACCAGCTTGCTAGTAAATAAATACAATTAAAAAAATAGAGGCAGCTCAGTGGTAAGTGCTGCTATTTGAGCTATTTTTAGAACAGTCCCGCGGGCTACTCATCTGGTCCTTATGGGCTACCTGGTGCCCGCTGGCACCACGTTGGTGACCCCTGCTGTAGGGAAATTGGCCGGAGGTCACTGGAGGTAAGCCAGAACAGTTCGTGGGGTGTCACTAGGGCTGGACGATATATCGATATACAATATAAGTCGCGGGTTTGTCTCTGTGCGATATAGAAAATGACTATATCGTAATATTCGAATAGACGTTTTCATGCAGTTGTTTTTAGCTGCGGGCATTACACTACAGGCTCCCCTTGCTCTTTCCTGTATCTCCTTCTCACAGACAAGCAGGCGCACATTCTTACATACGTCACATACTGTCACGTCATACGTCACATACGTACACGCCCTCGCCCAGCAGAGAGGTAGCGGCGTGGCTAACGTTAGCGAGAGAAAAAGGTGTGAATCTCATAACAAATGAAGGAAGAAGTAATTCCCAAGAAAAAAAGCACGGGTTCCATCGTCTGGCGGTGGTTCTGCTTCAAGCGGGAATATGTCAAATAGACAACTTTAATTTGTCAAGTGTGGGGCACAAGCGTTGCTACCAAAAATTAGAATTACTGCTAATATGTAGCATCATTTGAAAAGTCACCTGCTAATAACTTTAATAAATACAGTTTTGGTAAATTGACTTAGTTGTGATTTCCTTTTCTGCATGAAAGTTTAAAAGTAGCATATATTAATGCAGTATGAAGAAGAATGTTTTATTGTAGACTCATAGAATCATCATACTGCTGTGATTATATGTATCAAGAGTTCATTCAAGGCTAAGGCAAAATACAGAGAAATATATCGTATATCGCGATATGGCCTAAAAATATCTCAGTATTAAAAAAAGGCACTATCGCCCAGCCCTAGGTGTCACTAACCCCTGCTTTACCGTGCTGCCCTCAATTGTTAATGTTGGAAATAAAACATTCATTAGTGACAACCCTTTGCTATCACCTGTTTCACCTTAAAGCATCCATCCATCCATTTTCTACCGCTTATTCCCTTTGGGATTGCGGGGGGCAGAAGGCGGTGTACACCCTGGACAGGTCGCCACCTCATCACAGGGCCAACACAGATAGACGGACAACATTCACACTCACAATCACACATTAGGGTCAATTTAGTGTTGCCAATCAACCTATCCCCAGGTGCATGTCTTTGGAAGTGGGAGGAAGCCGGAGTACCCGGAGGGAACCCACGCATTCACGGGGAGAACATGCAAACTCCACACAGAAAGATCCCGAGCCCGGGATTGAACCCTGACTACTCAGGACCTTCGTAGTGCTTCTCAAATATTTTTTGTTTTGTCCCCCTTAGGGAAGAAGAAAATATTTTGCACCCCCACACTCTTTATCGTAATAATATAATTATTAGGGGTGTGGGAAAACTCCATTCGAATACGAATCGAATCTAATCGAATCGAATACGTTGTGCGATTCAGAATCGATTATAATTTTTTTTTAATCCATTTTCTTTATTTATTTATTTTTATTTTTTATCAATCCAACAAAACAATACACAGCAATACCATAACAATGCAATCCAATTCCAAAACCAAACCTGACCCAGCAACACTCAGAACTGCAATAAACAGAGCAAATGAGAGGAGACACAAGCACTACACATAACAAACCAAAAGTAGTGAAACAAAAATATTATCAACAACAGTATCAATATTTGTTATAATTTCAGCATAGCATTGATTAAAAATCCCTCATTGACATTATCATTAGACACTTATAAAAATAAAATAAAAGAACAATAGTGTCACAGTGGCTTACACTTGCATCGCAACTCATAAGCTTGACAACACACTGTGTCCAATATTTTCACAAAGATAAAATAAGTCATATTTTTGGTTCGTTATAATAGTTAAAACAAATTTACATTATTGCAATCAGTTGATAAAACATTGTCCTTTATAATTATAAAAGCTTTTTTTTTTTTTTAGATCTACTACTCTGCTAGCATATCAGCAGACTGGGGTAGATCCTGCTGAAATCCTATGTATTGAATGAATACAGAATCGTATTGAATTGGAAAAACATCGTTTTTGAATCAACAATCGCGTTGATTTGAAAAAAATCGCTATATTATTGAATCGCGACCCCAAGAATCGAAATTGAATCGAATCGTAGTAGAATGGCAGCCCTAATAATTATAGTATATTATGGTAAATGGTACATGGGTTATACTTGTATACTGCTTTTTTACTACTTTTTAGGGAGCCCAAAGCACTTTGACAGTATTTACCACATTCGCCCAATCACACACACACATTCACACACTGATGGCGGGAGCTGCCATGCAAGGCGCTCACCAGGACCCATCTGGAGCAAGGGTGAAGTGTCTTGCCCATGGACACAATGGGCGTGACTAGGATGGTAGAAAGTGGGGATTGAACCAATAACCCTCAGATTGCTGGCACAGCCACTCTTCCAACTTCCCCACGCCGTCCTCCATTGTTATTATAATATTATAATAATTATAATAGCATACTGTGGAGAGACGCAGCCGACGGGCCGACAGCGGGCTGAGAGCAGCAGCAGCCCGCACCAACATGGAAGCCAGGAGGCGGGGCATGCGGCGGCGAGGAGAGGCGTGACGCAAGCTGAGCGACACGACAGCGTACACCACACACCGGCTCACAATCTCTCCATCAGCTGCTAGAATATAAAAAGGGCGAGGGAGGAGCGACCAAGGTGGCAGCACGGAGGAGGAAGCCACGGCCAGCAGACAAAGAGCGCGACAATCGATACCGAGAGCGAGATGACGCACCCCCGCAGCGGACGCAAGCCCCGGACACCAAAAGGCGTGCAACGGCAGCAAACAGGCAGTACGCGCGCACTGCAAGTGGCGCGACCAAAGGCAGTAAACGCGCACTGAAAAGTGACGCGACCAAAGGGCCAAACGACAACCGATTTATTGAAAGAATAAATCCCAGTCAAACCTGTTACGATGTGTCGTGTGTCAAGTGTCCCCGCAACCCACACCAGGACGGCAAGAAGTCCGCAACATTGGCGCCCAACCGAGGAGGACCTGTAGAAGCGGAGGACGACGGCATCATCTGGGCTCTCGTGGCAAGTTACACCAGACTGCTCGAGGAGAACCGCCAGGAGACGCGAATGCTGGAAGCGCTGTTGGAGCAGGCCGACCACCAGGGCGAGCTCTCGGCCAATAGGAAGGAGGACGAGTGCCCCCCGGAAGAGGAAATGCACTGAGAAGAAGTTTATGGTAAAGAAGAATATGAAGAAGCTTATAAAGAAGACATTTTCGTTGAATATGAAGTTTACTTAATGGTGAAGTCTACGTTAATGATGAAATTTATGTTGATGAAGAAACTTACGATGACGATGAAGATTACGTTAATGATAACATTTATGTTAAAGAAGAAATTAAAGAAGAAGAAGTTGATGATGACGAAAAAGAAGTTAAAGAAGTTGTAGTCCAAGAAAATGATGAAGAAAAAGAAATAACTGAAGAAATTCTGGAAGATAAAGAAAATGAAGAAGATGAAAATGAAGTAGAAATTAAAGATGAAGACGAAGTCGAAAAACCTCAAGAAATTGAGAGAGAAGAAGAAGTTAAAGAAGAAGAAGTTGATGATGATGATAAAGAAGTTAAAGAAGGTTAAGTCCAAGAAAATGACGAAGAAAAATAAATAATTGAAACAATTCTGGTTGATAAAAAAGATGAAGAAGATGATGAAAATGAAGTAGAAATCAAAGATGAAGACGAAGTTGAAGAACCTCAAAAAATCGAGAGAAAAGAACACATTCTTGGAGAAATGCAAGAAAAGAAAGAAGAGGACAAAGAGGACAAGGAAAGACTCATAGAGGACAAGGAGAAAGACAATCTTGGAGAAATGCAAGAAAAGGAAGAAGAGGATAAGGAAAGACTCACAGAAGACAAAGAAAAGAAAGACAAAGACAACGGCAAAGAAGTCAGAGGGCCGCGGCAATTTTCTTCCCGCTCCTGGAAGAAAAGGTGGGCGGGAGTATGCTCGGCCGGACTGGAGCCCGGCGTTGAACTGGCGGGGGAGGTGTGTGGAGAGACGCAGCCGACTGGCTGACAGCGGGCTGAGAGCAGCAGCAGCCCGGACCAACATGGAGGCCAGGAGGCGGGCATGCGGCGGGGAGGAGAGGCGTGACGCACGCGGAGCGACACGACAGCGGCAATCGAAGCCAGGTGCGTACACCACACACCGGCTCACAATCTCTCCATTGGCTGCTAAAATATAAAAAGCGCGAGGGAGGAGCGACCGAGGTGGCAGCACGGAGGAGGAAACCACGGCCAGCAGACCAACAGCGGGACAATCGATACCGAGAGCGAGATGACGCACCCCCGCAGCGGACGCAAGCCCCGGACGCCGAGAAGTGTGCAATGGCAACAAACAGGCAGTACGCGCGCACTGCAAGTGACGCGACCAAAGGCAGTAAACGCGCACTGAAAAGTGACGCGACCAAAGGGCCAAATGACAACAGATTTATTGAAAGAATAAATCCAAGTCAAACCTGTTACGATGCGTCGTGTGTCAACTGTCCCCACAACCCACACCAGGACGGCAGGAAGTCCGTCACACATACATTGTTTATAAAATTGGTATAACTATACCTCGGCATAACATTCTAAGCTTATTAACCTTACAGGAAACAACACACCAGTCTATCCTCATCTCTAAATGTGGTTACAGTGAAGCCAATTGCTACATATGGTTCATTATATTGTGGTACTAGGGCTTCACGGTGGAAGAGGGGTTAGTGCGTCTGCCTCACAATACGAAGTTCTTGCAGTCCTGGGTTCAAATCCAGGCTCGGGATCTTTCTGTGTGGAGTTTGCATGTTCTCCTCGTGAATGCGTGGGTTCCCTCCGGGTACTCCGGCTTCCTCCCACTTCCAAAGACATGCACCTGGGGATAGGTTGATTGGCAACACTAAATTGGCCCTAGTGTGTGAATGTGAGTGTGAATGTTGTCTGTCCATCTGTGTTGGCCCTGCGATGAGGTGGCGACTTGTCCAGGGTGTACCCTGCCTTCCGCCCGATTGTAGCTGAGATAGGCGCCAGCGCCCCCCGCGACCCCGAAAGGGAATAAGCGGTAGAAAATGGATGGATGGATATTGTGGTACGGCAAACAAATGCATGTTCCCCGAGGTCACACGCGTCCCCAGGGGGGTTCGCCCCACTATTTGAGAGGGACTGCATTAAAGCCATTTAACTCTATTGTGGACCGTAGAGGTCTCTCCTAATAACTATTATTTTAGCTCAGTTACCTAACCGAACCATCTGATTAAAAATGAAATGAGAATTCTAATGAGGAAGATATGTCTCCCGCCACGCCAAATTTCCCTAGTGTGATTCGGAGAGAAAATGACACTTGCACGCACACACACAAACACACACACACACACACACACACACACACACACACAAAACTCTCTGTGAAAAGGGTCACTATCTTGCCAAAGCTATCCTGGCAACCAGAGCTTCCATAATGAGCCTATCTTTTGTGCCGCAGTGTCAAACTGCATTAAGTGTTAGTTCAGGCTTTAGCACATGTGGTTAACCAGTGAGGGTGCATATTGAAACATGACACTGCTTCATGTGGTCACAATGAGAATGCACACATGTGTCACTGTCATTGATTTAATGAGAACATTTAGTTCATTAGTAATTCCCATGAAACATCTGCACAGACATATGCATGTGGTTGGAAGAAAGACTAGAGTACTATGACTGGATGGGAAATAAGCTATTTAAAGGATGTTGAACCTGCAATCCCACTTTGAAAGGAGATTTTAGACTAGATGTGCCCCTTAAAGGCCTACTGAAACCCACTACTACCGACCACGCAGTCTGATAGTTTATATATCAATGATGAAATATTAACATTGCAACACATGCCAATACGGCCGGTTTAGTTTACTAAATTGCAATTTTAAATTTCCCGCGGAGTTTCTTGTTGAAAACGTCGCATAATAATGAGGCGTGCGCGTGACGTCACGGACTGTTAGGAAATATGAGCGCTGCGCACACACACAGCTAAAAGTCATCTGCTTTAACCTCATAATTACACAGTATTTTGGACATCTGTGTTGCTGAATCTTTCGCAATTTGTTCAATTAATAATGGAGAAGTCAAAGTAGAAAGATGGAGTTGGGAAGCTTTAGCCTCTAGCCACACAAACACACGGTGACTCCTTGTTTAAAAATCCCGGAGGTGAAACTTTACTATGGATCACAGCGAACGTGGATCCCGACCGAATGTCAACCAGCAAGTTTCGGTGAAAAAATTGTGGTAAAAAGTCGCTTTTTACCGGAGATCAGCTGAGCTTGTGCCGCCCATAAAGCTGACGTCGACTTCCCTGAGACATTGGCATCAAGAAACCCGTGGACACACACCTCTGACTATCAGGCACTGTTAAACTCACTAGTGAAGTGAAGTGAATTATATTTATATAGCGCTTTTTCTCAAGTGACTCAAAGCGCTTTACATAGTGACACCCAATATCTGAGTTCCATTTAAACCAGTGTGGGTGGCACTGGGAGCAGGTGGGTAAAGTGTCTTGCCCAAGGACACAACGGCAGTAACTAGGATGGCACAAGCGGGAATCGAACCTGCAACCCCCAAGTTGCTGGCACGGCCACTCTACCAACCGAGCTATTCCGCCCCTAAAACACTGGCAACACAATAGAAAGATAAGAGATTTCCCAGAATTATACTAGTAAATGTGTCTAAAAACATCTGAATCCGTCCCAATGCAATTGCTTTTTTTTTTTTAAACTTTTTATTTATTTTATTTTTTTCTAGTCCGTCGCTATCAATATCCTCAAACACAAATCTTTCATCCTCGCTCAAATTAATGGGGAAATTTTCGGTCCAAATAGCTGTTTTTGTTGGAGGCTCCCATTAAAAACAATGTGAATATGTGAGGAGCCATCAACATGTGATGTCATCGTCTGCGACTTTTGGTAGAAGCAGGGCTTTTCTGTTAGCAAGCTAAAGTTGCGAAATTTATCGTGGATGTTCTCTACTAAATCCTTTCAGCAAAAATATGGTAATATCGCAAAATGATCAAGTATGACACATACTGTAGAATGGACCTGCTATCCCCGTTTGAATAAGAAAATCTAATTTCAGTAGGCCTTAGTGCCAACTTCCCTGGTTTTGGGATTCGTATATTAATTGAGTGGCATTATAACTACAACTATTCCAGACTACATTGAAATCACAGCCAGATGTTTTTAGGTCTGAAAATGTGTGCATGTCATGAAAAAGGAGGATACCTGTATTGTGGCAGGCTATGAGGGGCTGTCAACATGCTGTCAGTTGGCACTACTTTGTCTGCAGCAATAAAACCAATGCTTCACACTTGGGACAGCAGACAAAAGGGGCAATTAGCAGAGTAGCATTTCAGCTAGCAAGCCCCACTTGGCCAAGATCAATAGTTATTTACTCCTTCCAACTGGCCAGAGACAAAGAAAAAGGAGGAGCGAGAGGTAGTGTGTGTGAGTCAAAGAGAGATGCTGAGTAACAGGGCAATCAATTGCAACTGGGAAAAAAAACTCTTTAACCCAATGCTGCAAGGAAATGAGAACATATCTGAACTAAAAAAAAAAAACAACTAATAAATGTCAACGCACGTGTTCCTTTATAATCACTCCATCCATCTTTCTCCACGTGTGCATGTGCCCAATGTGCGCAGCTTAATGGAAACTAATCAGGTTCTACCCGCTCTCTGATTTTGTGGATATGTTGCTCAGTCATACGCTACTTTGTAGAATAAACTCTCGTTCTCCTTTCTCAGTCAAGTAAGGGAGGATGAATCATCTGAATATGTGTGGGAAGGGGCACAAACACTTACCGTACTGTTTAATTGGTATGCAAACACCTGACAGACAGACACCCATCAGCCCAGAAGATAAGCAGCGTCAGGCTAATATATTTACAGTGGTACATCAACTTACAGATCTTTGAAGTATGAGCTCTCTCTCTGCTTTTTGTTCTGGTTTTTAAGTTGCGAGCATACTTTGATTTAAAAAAAAATATATATATATATATCAATGATTGTTACACACACTAGGTGTGGTGAGATTATCTTCTGCATTCGACCCATCACCCTCACCCTCTGGTAGGTGAGGGGAGCAGTGAGCAGCAGCGGTGGCCACGCCCGGGAATCATTTTTGGTGATGTAACCACCAATTCCAACCCGTGATGCTTGAGTGCCATGCAGAGAGGTAATGGGTCCCATTTTTATAGTCTTGTGGTATGACTCGGCTGGGGTTTTACAAGAATGTTCACCATAACTTTAAGTAATATTTGACACATGTTGGGCCGTTTGTCATGACCTGGTATGCCAGGTCATTAGTTGTTTTGTGGGTGTTAAGTTTTTGTGGTAAATTTCCTGTTTTGCGCTCTTCTTCTGTTTCCACTTCTTGCTCTGTATGTGTTGTATTGCAGTATTGTCACACCTGCTCCTAAACGCTGTCATGCGGAGGCGTGGTACAACCTGGACAAGTCACATATATATATATATATACATATATATATATATATATATATATATACATATATATATATATATATATATATATATACATATATATATATATATATATATATATACATATATATATATATATATATATATATATATATATATATATATATATATATATATATATGTTGATATGGGGGGGAACGGTACGTGTATTGAACTGTTTCAGTATGGGGGTTCCGGTTGGGTGCGGAGGAGTACCGAACGAGTTCCACACGAACATATGAAATGGCCGCCTATGCTAAAGTCTTAACAAGCTGCTCCGCTCCGTTCTGCCTCCGTCTGTACACAGCACCCAGCATTGTCCCTCCCACACAACCATCTGATGGGTTACAACCGTAGCAGTAACAAGCCAATCAGCAGTGCGTATTCAGAGCGATATAACAGCCAATCAGCAGTGCGTATTCAGAGCGAATGCCGTCAGCGCTTCAGCGTCGAGCAGAGAGGTCTTTAGCAGGGGAGCAACGGACTCTCCCCAAATTATACTAAACACTTCCAAGTCAACTACTTTCTAAACATCACTATGAGCCCGTTGACCTTCTAGAAACAAACTGCGGCTCAGCTCACTCGCACTCCTGGTTGGAGGTGAAGGCTAGTTAGCTTTTAGCGTAACGTTAGTTAATTTTTCCATGTGCGCGTATGTGCGTGTGTGTGTGTTTGTGTGTGTTTGTGTGTGTTACGGACAGTGTTGATTGAGGTGTGTTGAAGCAGCAAAAAAGAACATTATGTTAAATAAAGAGTTTCTGTCTCTGATAGTTGATATAATAATGTAAGTGCATCATAAAGCCTACATGAACTCCATGGTGGTCAGGGATGAATAGTCTCTCCTATTGCTATTGCACTATTTTTTCAGCTATAGTTACATTAATCATTAGTAATGTTGCGGCCTAGTTTTGAATGGCAGGGTCCCTGCTATCACATGTTGATACAAATATAACATTTACAAAATAAAAATCAACTACAGGCTTCCCAAATACTGTAAAAAATTAAGCACAATGAGTTGACTTGAAACTGTTTAATGTTGCACTTTTTATATTTAGAAGAAAAGTTTTGTCATTTTATTTCATCTAAGCAACAACTTGAGGCAGTTTAATGTGGATTAAAGTGGGGAGAATTATTATAGTGTTCCCAATGTTCAAAGGATCAAGCCCTTGTTTACAAATTTGGTAAATAAATAACTCAAAAATTTATATTTTGTTGTTTTCTTGCTGTACCGAAAATGAACCGAACCCTGACCTCTAAACCGAGGTAGGTACCGAACCGAAATTTTTGTGTACCGTTACACCCCTAATAAATATATACTGTATATATGAGTCGCGATCAAAAGATTACATACACTTGTAACGAACAAAATGTCATGGCTGTGGTCAGATGAAACAAAAATTTAGCTGTTTGCCCACAATACCCAGCAATATGTAATAATCCCAGGAACACCAAACCTACCGTCAAGCATGGTGGTGGTAGTATGGTGGTGGTAGTATTATGTTCTGGGCCTGTTTTGCTGCCAATGGAACTGGTGCGTTACAGAGAGTAAATGGGACAATGAAAAATGAGCATTAGAATAGAATAGAACAGAATAGAAAGTATTGATCCCTGGGGGAAATTCAGCACCACAGTTCGCTCACAATAGACAATAATAATAATACATAATATATAACATATATTATACATATATAATAAATGAATAGAATAAATATAGATATAAATATACTCTACATATATTCTACATTTAAGTGCAGTCAAGAAGGAACATATGCATTATACAGTCTGATGGCTGTCGGTTTGAAGGACCTCCCGTGTGGGTCCGTGTTGCATTTAGGGAGTCTGAGCCTTCCACTGAACGTGCTCATTCTCTCCGCAAGGTCCGAGTGTAGTGGGTGGAAGGTGTTGTCCATAATGGCTAGGAATTTTGCTAGACTTCTCCTCTCTGACACCACCACCAGAGAGTCCAGCTCCTATCCCACCATGTTACTGGCCTTCTCTACCAACTTGTCCAGTCTGTTTGCTTCCCTCACTCTCAGCCCGCTGCCCCAGCACCTCCACATTCTTCAGGACAACCAAAAATTATCAGCCCGGAGGTTGGGTCTTGGGCGCAGCTGGGTGTTCCAACAGGAATATGACCCAAAACACACGTCAAAAGTGGTAAAGGAATGGCTTAATTAGATTAGAATGAAGGTATTAGAATGGCCTTCCCAAAGTCCTGACTTAAATGTGTGGACAATGCTGAAGAAACAAGTCAATGTCAGAAAACCAACACATTTAGCTGAACTGCACCAATTTTGTCAAGAGAAGTGATTAACAATTCAACCAGAAGCTTGTGGATAGCTACCAAAAGCACCTTATTGCAGTGAAACCTGCCAAGGGACATGTAACCAAATATTAACATTGCTGTATGTATACTTTACCCAGCAGATTTAGTCACATTTTCAGTAGAACCATAATAAATTCATAGAGGAACCAAACTTCATGAATGTTTTGTGTGACCAATAAGTATGTGCTCCAATCACTCTACTGTATCACAAAAAAAGGAGTTGTAGAGATTATTGGAAACTCAAGACAGCCATGACATTAAGTTCTTATACAAGTGTATGTAAACGTTTTATCGCGGGGGGTTTGGTAGTAGCGAGAGTGTGTAATGAAGCTCAGAAGAGTTTGGGATGCATGGGATTCTGGGTATTTGTTCTGTTGTGTTTATGTTGTGCTACAGTGCAGATGTTCTCCCAAAATGTGTTTGTCATTCTTGTATGGTGTGAATTCACAGTGTGGCGCATATTAGTAAGAGTGTTAAAGTTGTTTAAACGGGCACCTTCAGTGTGACCTGTATGATTGTTGGACAAGTATCAATCAATCATCAATCAATGTTTATTTATATAGCCCCAAATCACAAATGTCTCAAAGGACTGCACAAATCATTACGACTACAACATCCTCGGAAGAACCCACAAAAGGGCAAGGAAAACTCACACCCAGTGGGCAGGGAGAATTCACATTCAGTGGGACGCCAGTGACAATGCTGACTATGAGAAACCTTGGAGAGGACCTCAGATGTGGGCAACCCCCCCCCCTCTAGGGGACCGAAAGCAATGGATGTCGAGCGGGTCTAACATGATACTGTGAAAGTTCAATCCATAGTGGCTCCAAGACAGCAGTGAAAGTCCCGTCCACAGGAAACCATCTCAAGCGGATCAGCAGCGTAGAGATGTCCCCAACCGATACAGGCGAGCGGTCCATCCTGGGTCCCGACGAGCGGTCCATCCTGGGTCTCGACTCTGGACAGTCAGTACTTCATCCATGGTCATCGGACCGGACCCCCTCCACAAGGGAGGGGGGGACATAGGAGAAAGAAAAGAAGCGGCAGATCAACTGGTCTAAAAAGGAGGTCTATTTAAAGGCTAGAGTATACAGATGAGTTTTAAGATGAGACTTAAATGCTTCTACTGAGGTAGCATCTCGAACTGTTACCGGGAGGGCATTCCAGAGTACTGGAGCCCGAACGGAAAACGCTCTATAGCCCGCAGACTTTTTTTGAGCTCTAGGAATCACTAATAAGCCAGAGTCTTTTGAACGCAGATTTCTTGCCGGGACATACGGTACAATACAATCGGCAAGATAGGCTGGAGCTAGACCGTGTAGTATTTTATACGTAAGTAGTAAAACCTTAAAGTCACATCTTAAGTGCACAGGAAGCCAGTGCAGGTGAGCCAGTACAGGCGTAATATGATCAAACTTTCTTGTTCTTGTCAAAAGTCTAGCAGCCGCATTTTGTACCAACTGTAATCTTTTAATGCTAGACATGGGGAGACCCGAAAATAATACGTTACAGTAATCGAGACGAGACGTAACAAACGCATGGATAATGATCTCGGCGTCTTTAGTGGACAAAATGGAGCGAATTTTAGCGATATTACGGAGATGAAAGAAGGCCGTTTTAGTAACGCTTTTAATGTGTGACTCAAAGGAGAGAGTTGGGTCGAAGATAATACCCAGATTTTTTACAGAGTCACCTTGTTTTATTATTTGGTTGTCAAATGTTAAAGTTGTATTATTAAATAGAGGTCGGTGTCTAGCAGGACCGATAATCAGCATTTCCGTTTTTTTGGCATTAAGTTGCAAAAAGTTAGCGGACATCCATTGTTTAATTTCATTAAGACACGCTTCCAACTGACTACAGTCCGGCGTGTTGGTCAGCTTTAGGGGCATGTAAAGTTGGGTGTCATCAGCATAACAGTGAAAGCTAATACCGTATTTGCGTATGACGTCACCTAGCGGCAGCATGTAGATGCTGAAGAGTACAGGGCCAAGGACCGAACCCTGGGGAACTCCACACGTTACCTTAACATAGTCCGAGGTCACACTGTTATAGGAGACGCACTGCATCCTATCAGTAAGATAAGAGTTAAACCATGACAGGGCTGAGTCTGACATACCAATTCGTATTTTGATACGCTCTAATAAAATATTATGATCGACGGTATCGAAAGCAGCGCTAAGATCGAGGAGCAGCAACATAGATGACGCATCAGAGTCCATCGTTAGCAATAGATCATTAGTCAATTTTGCGAGGGCTGTCTCAGTCGAGTGATTTGCCCTGAAACCGGATTGAAAGGTTTCACATAGATTGTTAAACGCTAAGTGCTCATTTAGCTGCTCTGCAACAATTTTTTCGAGGATTTTCGAAATAAAGGGAAGGTGAGACACCGGTCGGTAGTTTACCATGAGGTCAGGATCGAGGTTAGGTCTTTTAAGGAGAGGATGAATAACCGCTTTTTTGAATGCAACGGGAACAGTGTCCGAGGAAAGTGATAAGTTTATAATATTTAGCACTGATGGACCTAATAATACAAAAAGCTCCTTGATAAGTTTCCCAGGAAGTGGGTCAAGTAAACATGTTGTTTGTTTTATTCCATTTACACGTTGTAACAATCCTTCTAATGTTATTTCATCAAAACGAGAGAAACTATTTTGGATATTTGCAGTATCCGCCGTATATACAATCGTATCTGTGTTACTATAACCCCGTTGTAGCTGGGACGCATTGTCTTTAATCTCCTATCTAATAAGTTCAATTTTCTTATTAAAGAACTTCA
The DNA here is from genome assembly GCF_033978795.1 of Nerophis ophidion. Taxonomy (NCBI): domain Eukaryota; kingdom Metazoa; phylum Chordata; class Actinopteri; order Syngnathiformes; family Syngnathidae; genus Nerophis; species Nerophis ophidion. The sequence continues at coordinate 63,065,133 of NC_084616.1, forward strand.
TAAAGTCATCTGCCGAATGGGTGGAGCTACTGGAAGGAGTCCCTTGTTGGGTTAGCGATGCTACTGTACTAAACAAAAATTTTGGATCGTTTTTATTAATGCGGATGAGATTTGAGTAATAATTAGTTTTAGCTAAGGTAAGCATGCGTTTATAAGTTATTAAACTATCACTCCATGCTTGATGGTGCACCTCAAGTTTAGTCGTGCGCCATTTGCGTTCCAGCTTTCTACATAATAATTTCTGAGCTCTAGTTTCTTCAGTAAACCATGGCGTACGCCTTTTTGGAGCCTTTTTTAACTTCAGCGGTGCTATACTATCAATGGTTTCGCGCAGGGCGTTGTTAAAGTTGTTAGTGAGGTTATCAATAGAGCCCACATACTTTGGGAACGGTGCCATTACCGAGGGCAGTAGGTCCGGTCCGCAAGAGTCGTCGTTGTGGCAGCATTA